>NC_034609.1:18816371-18838705 GCF_900095145.1 Mus pahari | reverse complement strand
AGGTTTATAGACTTTATAAGAAGAGTGCTGTAGGTTTATAGACTTTATAAGAATAGTGCTGTAGGTTTATAGACTTTATAAGAACAGTGCTGTAGGTTTATTTTGCATGTGATATAGAGACATTTAGGTAAATTGGAACTACTTTCCCCCTGAAAAATGTTAAAGGTTCGCCAGTGAAAGTATCAGGGCTTAGTGCCTTCAGGAGGGAGGCAAAGGCAGAATCATAACCATTGCTATGGCAGGAGGAATGATGTCATTTCCATCTTCTCTAGGGATCACTCTTGTCATTCATTTTATCCTCATTTTCCTTCTTCACCACCACACTTAAAAGTAACTCTAACTTCTTTACACTCCTAACTACTGAAAAAGTTCAGCCTTTATACCATCTAACCGAATTGTGCTAAATACCCTTGTAATTCTTTGATTTTCTTTCCAACACTGTTTTGGATGTTCCAGAAACTTTGACCACATAGGATAATTACTTCTAAGTCTTTATACATCATCAATTGGTTCTTAAATGTGTTTAAGGTCATCAGAAGGGCTGAAGGGTTCCAAGATGAAGAAGATTAGATCCTATCATTAAGAAAGATGGAAAACTGTATGAAGGTATCAGACCTTTTTTTCTTCTTTCTTTAAATCAGTTTGTAAGGCCCTTATAACTAAATCATGCAAAGGTGTTTAAGCTGAGAAGTTCTGGGCTATAGGAGAGAAACTGCCATAGCTAAGGCAAAAGGAGACCTGCATGCACTTCTAACCCACTTCAGAAGACCCTGGGTCAAGGATCCAGTGTTGGCAAACTGTGGTCAAAACACCTGGGCAATAAGGTGACTAAAGATATGTCAAAACCACAGACACACATAGTGTTGGGATAGATGGGTGCAGGCAGCTTGTGTTGTCAACATTAGTATTGCTATCAACTGTTAGCATGTATCAGGCTAAGGCTGCCACACTGTTTGTTCTCCTGTATAATGTTAGTGGGGATGGCTTTCTCAGTTTATTTGCTGCTATGGTAATGCTTAGACATTGTCCTACAGGATCTAGGATGTCCGCTATGTTCCTTTCACAGGGCTGAAATTTGGTCATATGGAATGGGAGCTCCACCTTTTCAATGTTTAGGAATGTAAAGAAGCTGATGAGGAAGGTAACTTCAAAGTGACTTCCTTCCCAAGATACTGGGAAACCAGGTGTGGTAGTGCATGTCTTTAATCTCAGCACCCAGGAGGCAGGTGCAGGCAGATCTTTTTGAGTTTGACACCAGCCTCATGTATAGAGTGAGTTCCAGGACAGTCAAAGCTATACAAAGAAACCCTGTCTCAAACTCTGTGCCCCCTAATCTACTTTTGTATGTGTGTTTATCTGAGTAAACAAAAATCAATAATAATAATAATAATAATAATAATAACAATAATAATAATAATAATAAACAACCCCCCCAAAAGTAAATAAAAAACCCTAGGCTCTCCATATCAAACAGTTTGTTCTACTCCAGGTATTTTCTGGAAAGCAATAGATACTACTTGGCAACTTAATTCTTCATTTAGCCCACTACAGTCCTAATAATCTAACGACTCTGATGAATAGCTAACTCCTAATTAGCTAATTCTGCTAACTCCTCAGAAGTAGCTCAAGAGCAGATGAAATGTTGCTTGAATATGATGTGTGGAAGATGATCTAACAAGCAGAGTCTCTAACCTGTGTCCACATGGCTTTAGCTGTGTGTCTGCCACCTCATCACAACAGAGCGAACAGCAGTTCTCACGAATACTGACTTGCTTCAGCAGAGCAAGGCGCCTGTGCCTGAGCAAAACAATACAAATTTCATTTTGTTAATAAAGAGTCAGCAGTGGGGCACATGAAAGCTCTCAAAAGCCCTAAAAGGGAAAATACACTCCACAATCTTTGTTCAGTAAAGTTTTCATACATTTCAGCTTCAGCAGAGTGAAGGAGGTTTGACTGCCATTCTATAGACAAAAAAATAAAAAGAATAAAGTTCAAAGAAAGAAAGAAAGAAAGAAAGAAAGAAAGAAAAAGAAAGAAAAGATATCAAATTCAGATCTTTTCATTCTAATCCAGTGTTCTTTTACCAGCAACCATTTAAGTCCCACATACTGAGAACTTGGTGAGAAGTACAAGTCTTTCCCTGGGAAAGCACGGTTTTCACATAAGGTAAAGGCGTTTATGACTTGTATACTCCCTGCAAGTTTAGACACCTCTTCCATTATTCTTCCATTCAGAATGTATAGGAAAGCAGACAGGCAGAACTGCTCTCTGAAATTCACTTACAGGCTTGCTGTGTGCCTGGCATTGCCCCAGGCCCTGGTAATTCAGCAGTGAACAGGAGACCAAGTAAGTGCCCTTATCTAGGCATGGTAGCACACCACTAGAATCATCATTTGGGAGGCTAGGGCAGGGGAACCTCCATGAGTCTTGGACAGCTTGGGCTCTAGAGTTGACAGAGTAAAAAAAAAAGTGTGTGTGTGGGGGTGTGGCAATCCACAAACAAAGAAAGGGAACCAAACCAAACCAAACCAAACCAGGAAAAATATCTGCTTTTATAGAGCCTTTGTTCTAGTGTGACAGTGGGGGAGACAGAATTAAAACTGATTATGTTAAATGCTGAAGAATACCATGGTGAAAAATAAACTGGGAAAGTGGAAAAGAAGTGCTCCTGTGTGTGAGGTTCAGGGGTTAGAATAATGGCAGCCAAGGAGGGGCTTACTAAGCAAACTTTAGGAGGTGTGTGAGGGAGAGAGGACATGAGTCTTGCTATCTGTGGAGACCATTCTAGGCAGCAGCAACAGAGAAACTAGAATGAAAATGGGGTTATTAACAGATGGGTGAGGGAAGACCACAGGAGAAGCAGTATCCATTGTGGCTGACTGCTGTAGCTAAGGATATATGTGTTTCACTGTATGATTCTCTTACATTTTTGTATGTATTTGAATTTAAAGAGGTTAAGAATAAACACAAAAGAGAATAAACACAACATAAACAACACAATTCTAGATACTAGTTGCAACCCTCCTGCTTCAGCCTCTGTAGTACTTCAGATTATAGGTCTGTATGTGTGTCAAAAACTCTGTGTATCTGTCAGAGACAACAAAGTCTAGATTCAGAATGAAGTTGACCTAACATGTAATCCGTTGTTCCTATTCAAGACAGGACAAACGCGGAACGTTAAGTGAATAGTCAACCACAAAGCTGGCCATAAACGTTAACTTTTATTCTGGGATGCTTAGCTCTGAGGATGCAGGGAACTCATCCATAGATCAGTTGTGCTCTTCAGGAGATATATATGAGCCTCGTCTCAGGAAAAGCAGAGAGGATAAACAAAGGACTGAAGTGTCACAGATGAAAGGGAGGTGTCATTTCAGACTTCACCAAGAGCAACTAGAGTTTCCTTTGTCAAGTACCAAGACAAAATGTATAGAAACTCTGAGGAACTAACCTCAGATGCCTAAACACAATGGAAATGGACTTTACATTCTTAGACCATTGCCAGGGCTCTGCTGCTCTTACTGTCACATGTTCTAGTTCATCTGAAAGTGCCCACTCACTGAGACAGGGGGTAAGGTAAAGTAGGAGGGCAGCTTAGAGGCCTATGCTTTGCTTCAAAACAGAAGCCAGGCTTTCACTGCATTGTAGTTATATTTATGGGTATGACATATGGTTTAACATAAGCTATGTCCTGGCCAGTATGGTCTACTCAAATGGGGTTATTAACAGATGAGTGAGGGAAGACCACAGGAGAAGCAGTATCCATTGTGGCTACTTGAGGGACTATCTTACTAGTGTAACACTAGTAATTCAAATCCCATGCCTCATACTGGCTCAGGCAGCTGCCCTGCTAAAAAAATGATAAACTTTGGCTGGGTAATGGTGGCTCACATCTTTAATCCCAGCACTCAGGAGACCCAGCAGGTGAATCTCTGAGTTTGAGGCTAGCCTGGTCTACAGAGCAGGTTCCAGGACAGCCATGGCTGTTACACTGAGAAACCCTGTCTCAAAATACAATCAAAAAAAGCCAAACCAAACCAAACAAAAATTTATAAACTTTGGCTAACAATATGTAACAGCTTCAACAAGCAGTAATCACTGGAGCAGCTGGATCTTTCCCTTCCCTTAGCCCTGGCAATGGTCTAACAGACAACATTCATCTTAAAGGAAACAAGCAGGGAGACAATGCCAGTCTCAGTTTCTATCAAGTAAGGGCAATGAAGTTTTACCTGAGATGCATCCCCTTGTGTTAATGGCTGCAGAACAGTGGTAGCGTGTTTGCTATGTAGTTTAAACACAAACGAAGTTGTTTTCAAGAAATCAAGTCTGTTAACAATTTACTGATTTTTCCAATATTAAGGATTTTTATATAGATTCCAGTAAAGTTAGTTTGCATTTGTGTGTGTGTGTGTATATGTGTGTGTGTGTAAAAATGAGCTATATTTTTTCTGAATTTTATTTTTATTTATGTTTGAGACAGGTTCTCTCTTAGACAACACTGGCCTCAAACTCATAGAGATTCTCCTACCTCTGATTCGCAGTACTATCCCTTTTCTGAGTTTTACATTAATATTATTTAACTCATAAAAGGAATGTGGACATGCTCCTTCTTCTTCTTCTTGGGTCCTATGACACTTTAAATTAGTGGTCCTAATGTTGTAACCCTTTAAATATGGTTCCTCATGTTGTGGTGATTTCTAACCATTAAAATTATCTTCATTGCTACTTCTTAACTGTAATTTTCCTAGTTTTATGAATTGTAATGTAAATATCTATGTTTTCCAATGGCCTTAGGAGTCTCTTGTGAAAGAGTTGTTTGACAACTCCCCTCATTGAGATCAGCTGCTCTAATTAATAATGAAGCTATATCACCCACAATTTCATAGAGATCTCATGAAACCACCTGCTTTTGCCAGACAACACTTTTAATATTTTTTTTCAAATAATTTTATGATAATCATTAGCTTGTATGAATCTTTCTGGGATCTGTTTTACTAATTTGTATTTCCCAGAAAGTCAATGTTTTCAGTGAGAATACTTGTTTAAAATTGTTTGTTCAATGCTAAAAAAAAAAAAAAAAAATCTCCCATAAGTTGTTTTGATTTTTCATGAGATGCACATAACAGTCCGGAGAGAGCTGGGTAGACTCTTACCTTGGCAAAATTATCTTTTCTTCAGCTGTTAGGAAGGCGTAATCATTAAAAGTGCTAAATTTCATAGATGGTGGGTATTTGAATGGTCTTGCTCCAAAATTGAACTCGCATTGTTGGTATGACATGAAACTAGCTGCAGCAAAAAATCCAGATCTACAGATAAAAATGAGCAGAAGTCAGTAGAGCTTATAAAACCAAGTCATATACAGAGTCATTTTGCGAAAGTCAAAGTGAGTCAGCCACGATGATAGAAAGTAAGGGAGGCAGATTCGGTTTATGAACCTACACAGGTCGCAAGCCAGGGAAGCCCGCACCTTTATCTTTCTATGGAATATCAATTCTTATGTAATGTCAAACTCTCGGGCATTGAGGTCAGATCTAGTTAATTGAAATAAACCAATTTTTCATAAATGCTTAGATAAACCTTTTTGGGTTTTATCCTTGAGAAAAGTACATTCCATGAATTTACTGAATTTTCAACTGAGAGGAGCTACTTACACAGTGGATGAAAAGACTTGCTTCTCAGGAGGCAGCTGGTTGCCATTTAAAAAGAAGATCATTTGCTTTTCATTCAAGTCTAACAGGAACCCTACTGTGTCTCCTAAAAGACAAACCAAACACTGTTAGGCTTGTGCTACCCCGTCCTGGAAGGGCCTCAACGCCCTGCACTAAGTTTGTGTCTTGAGCCACACATTCAACACATTTATCTTTGCTTCCTGTGCAGCTTATCTGACATTTCCATAGCAGAGTTTTCATGTTTCATTAAAGGGAAAAAAGCTTCCATTTAAACTATGACAAGCCATCAGTTGTATTAGATGTATCCCAATTTCAAATGCTAAAATGTGAACAAAATGAACACGCTGGGAAAGATAAAATTATGTGCTGACTTGCTTCTCAGCAAGATTTAATCGCTTTTGTTTTAAAGCACCCATTCTCACTGATTTTCTAAATTAAGACTTCATTTTTTGTTCTTGTTTATAATGAAATATTGAAAAGCATTAAGTAATTTTACTCTTTGTTTTTTTAATTTTCTGAGACAGGTCTTTATGTAGCCTTGGCTAGCCTCAAACTGGCTATGGAGCCCACACTGGTCTCAAACATGAAATCCTTCTGTTTCAGCCTCCTGGATGGTAGAATTATAGGTACACATCCTACCATACCAAGCCAATCATGTTTTGTTATTGTTCTATTTTTTTTAATTATTGTTATATGTAAGTACACTGTAGCTGTCTTCAGACACCCCAGAAAAAAGCATCAGATCTCATTACGGATGGTTTTGAGTCACCGTGTGGTTTCTGGGATTTGAACTCAGGACCCTTGGAAGAGCAGTCAGTGCTCTTAACCGCTGAGCTATCTCTCCAGCCCCATTTTTTTTTTTTTTTTTGAGACAGTGTCTCTAGCTCAGACTGATCTTAAACTTGGTATGTAGTTAAACTTTTGATCTTTCCATCTTTACTTCATGAGCCATTAGGTTACCAGCTATATCACTATATCCAGATTACTCAGTGCTAGGGACTGAGCCTAGGGCCTCACACACACAGATAGGCATTCTCTCACCTGAGCTACATCTCCAGCCCCAGTGTTGTCATTTTTCATTATCTGGAAACTCGTTCAGAAGATGAGGTATAACAATGGGAAATATGTACATACCTACTATTTAAGTTCTTAAAAAATCTCTAGGGCTGGAGAGCTGGCTCAGCTGTTGAGAGCACTGACTGCTCTTCCAAAGGTCCAGAGTTCGAAACCCAGCAACCACATGGTCTCTCACAACCATCTGTTAACTCCACTTCTGTTCTGGCCTCTGTGGGTATACGTGAGGTGCACAGACATACTTGTATGCAAAATACCTACATACATTTATATGTATTTACATATATTTATTTATACACACCACACAATACACATACATACATACATACATACGTGTGTGTGTGTGTGTGTGTGTGTGTGTGTGTGCATGTCCTAGTTGGTTTATTTTCTGTGAACCTGACATGGACTAGAAATCATCTGGGAAGAAGAACCTCAATAGGGAAAACAGCTCCTATCAGTCCCTACAGGCCAATCTGTAGGGCATTTTCTTTGATGCAGGCGGTCTCGAGGGCTCAGCCCATTGTGGGTGTATAAGAAAGCAAATTGAGCAAGCCAGTAAACAGTGTTCCTCCAAAGCTTCTGCTTTAGTTCCTGCTTCCAGTTTCCTCAGTGATGGCTGTTAGTTGGAAGAAGAAGATGAAATAAACCTTTTCCTCCCCAAGTTGATTTTTGGTCATAGGGATCTATCACAGCAATAGAAAAACCCTAACTAAAATCTCTCTCTCCTCCTCCTCCTCCTCCTCCTCCTCCTCCTCCTCCTCCTNTTCTCTCTCTCTCTCTCTCTCTCTCTCTCTCTCTCTCTCTCTCTCTGTAGTATAGGATTAAAACTGCTTTGCACTTTTCTATTTTTTCAAATTCTAAAATAAGTGTATTCATATATATTTTCTTTTTTAAAAAAATTATTTATTTTGTATATATGGATACACTACCACTGTCTTTAGACATACCAGAAGAGGGCATCAGATCCCATTACAGATGGTTGTGAGCCACCATGGGGTTGCTGGGAATTGAACTCAGGACCTTTGGAAAAGGAGCCATTGCTCTTAACTGCTGAGCCATCTCTCCAGCCCCCAGGTATATTTTCTTACACTCTGATTTAAAAAAAAAAAAAAAAAAAAGACAGCTCTTAAGAAGCCAGGCATAGTGGTGCACACCTTTAATCTCAGCACTTGGGAAGCAGAAGCAGGTGTAGGAAGTGTGTCACTGGAGGCAGGCATTGAGGTTTCAGAAGCTCAAGCCAGGGCCAGTGTCAGTCTCTCTGATGCCTGTGGATCCAGATGTATAACTCTCAGCTATTCTCCAGAACATGTGTGCCTGTGTGCCATCATGCTCCCCACTATGACAATAATGGACTAAACCTCTGAACCTGTAAGCTAGCCCCAATTAAATGCTTTCTTTTATAAGAGTTGCCATGGTCATGATGTCTCTTCATAGCAATAGAACACTGATTAAAACAGAAGTGTATTTGTTTTATGTGACATGAGTGTAGGTGCCCATGGATGCTAGAAGCTGGAAATGGACCTCAGGGCCTCTGGAAAAGCAGCACATATGTTCTTAATCACTGAGCCTTCCCTCCAGCCCACAAGGACTTAATACTCTGAAATACTTTGCTTCAGAAAGATTTATCCCGGAACAACATTCACAATTGTGGCAGTAACATTGATACTAAGTTTCCTACTAAGGTATTTAAAGCCTATTGTATGTAATAAGTACCTGCTAGTAACTAGCTGTCCTAACCCAGGGGACAAGTTCAAATGGAGAAGAATGAATACCTTCCTTCCAGCATGGGTGCACATGAGGCTTACTTCTGGCATTGTACCAAATCAGCTGCCGGCAGCCATCATAGGCACAGGAGTATTCATCGTCCCCAATGCCGTATCCTTCCTAGAGAGAGACAAGGACCAGAAGATTAAGACTACCTATTCTAACCTGGGGAAACCTAGTAGGTGGCATTCTAAGCTCTTTTGGATAAGGGGAAAGCCTATGGTACTTGGAAGATAGAGAAAATTTGGCACAGAAGCCTAGTTCCAAGTAAATAGATACTAGCTTTGCCAACTGCAAGTTGCCAAGTGCTTCCTTTGTTGCAGGCATTTTCACACTTGTGAGTTCATTTAGTTTTTACTAGCACCATGAACCTTCTGTCATTCCTGTAAAAAGGAAACAAGCTCTTGAAGGTTAGTCAGCTTCTTTGTAGACTGGTCCTAAGAAAAGTAGATTTCAGTTTGGACTTAAACTTCCAAGGTCTCTAGCCTCGCCATTTCCCAGTGGTCAGGCAAATGCCTTTCCTGAATGCGGTGGATTTAAGATGCCCACACCTCAGATTTTATGAGTCGACATTCAGCTCAAAACTATTTTGAAAATAGTGTGATTTGAATATTATACAGGATCTCAATTTCTTTTTTTTTTTTTAACTTGATACCTTTCAATTATTGCCCAGAATATTAACATAAAAGGGTGAATGAGAGCCAAGCACAGCTAATCCCAGCACTCAGGAGGCAGGGACATGTCTAGGAGGGTTCAAGGTACCTGAGACCCTGTCTTAATGAATAAAGAGGGTGAGCAAAATCTTGTTTTCAGTGTTTGTCCACAGATAAATAAATAAATAAGTAAATAAATAAATAAATAAATAAATAAACAAACAGGGACAGGGAGAAGGTTCAATGCGTAAAGGCACAGGTTGCCAAGCTTGACAGCCAGTTTGATCTCTGGTACCCAAATGGTGAGAGCAGAGCACTGACTCTAGCAAGCTGCTCTCCAGCCTTCACATGCATGTCAAGGAGCACGCAAACTACTCCTGTCTAACAAAATTAATAAATTATAATGAAATTATGTGTTTTAAAAAGGTGCATTTTAATTTTTATGTATATATGTGTGTGTGTGTGTGTGTGTGTGTGTGTGTGTGTGTGTGTACCTGTAGAGGCCAGAAAGGGGTCTCAGATCCCTGCATCTGTAGTTATAGTTGGTTACAGGCTCATCCAAACTCTGGGCCTCTAGAAGAGCAGCAACTGCTCTGAACAACTGACCCAGCTCTCTAGCACACATAAGAATAGTTTTTAAGGAAAGAAAAAAATTAGAAATAGAAGTATGGAAGAAGTAGATGGAGGAGATGGAGGAAGTCAAACCCCTGTTATCTTTAAGCACCAGTGATAAAGAACAAAGCTAAAGGGGATGAAAGAATGGTTAAAGAAAAATATTACAGTTGGGCGTGGTGGAGCACACCTTTAATCCCAGCACTTGCGAGGCAGAGGCAGGCCGATTTCTGAGTTCAAGGCCAGCCTGGTCTACAGAGTGAGTTACAGGACAGCCAGGACTACACAGAGAAACCCTGTCTCGAAAAACGAAAAAAAAAAAAAAAAAGAAAGAAAGAAAAAAAGAAAAAGAAAAATATTACTTTCTAATGGCCGGTTTGTTCTATGTGATAAGTTAACAGTACAGTCAGCATATGGACTGGAGAAAGATT
Source organism: Mus pahari (assembly GCF_900095145.1). Classification (NCBI taxonomy): domain Eukaryota; kingdom Metazoa; phylum Chordata; class Mammalia; order Rodentia; family Muridae; genus Mus; species Mus pahari. The sequence goes on along the minus strand of NC_034609.1, from coordinate 18,828,505 downwards.
TAACAAATTCCCTAACTCTAATATATTGAATCCCAAGGTGATAGCTCTGAATTAGAATTAGTTCTTCGGGCTGGAGAGATGGCTTAGTGGTTAAGAGCACTGACTGCTCTTCCGAAGGTCCTGAGTTCAAATTCCAGCAACCACATGGTGGCTCCCAACCATCTGTAATGAGACCTGACACCCTCTTCTGAAGACAGCTACAGTGTACTTAGATATAGAATTAGTTCTTCATGTGCACTATGCAGACACCTTTAACGCCAGTACTCAGAAAAAAAAAAAAAAATGAAGTGAACTTGACCTAATTGTTTTGCAGAGAATTTCAGTAGCCTGCTACAAACAACACCTTGCTAACCCTTCCTGAAGCTGAACAAATCAGTAGCAAATTCGAGGCCCCAGACTCAGACCTCAGCTCCAAAACCTCAACCGGAAACAAAATAAATCCCAAACAAACACAGCTCTCAAATGTTAGTGTTGAGAAGTAGGCAAAGGCAAACAAGTTTTCATTATCTTTACTTACTTTTTTAAAGGTGTGTGTGTGTCTGTGAGAGAGAGAGAGAGAGAGAGAGAGACAGACAGACAGACAGACAGACAAACTATGGCGCTCATGAAATCAGAGACAATTACTTTTGGGAGCTGGTTCTCACTTCCCATCAAGTGGGTACCAGGATTGAAATCAAGTCCTTCATGCCTGGCAGCAAGTGCCTTTCACTGCTGAGCCATCTTGCTGGCCCCATTTATCTTGCTTTCTAACAACCTGGATAAATTCTTTGACAGAACATTGGAAAGTAATTCTAGAAGACTGCTAGCTAGTCACGGAGGTGGTCAATGCCTTACAAGATCCTCTGGGTGAAACTACGGCACAAGAGGAAACTCTGAATTCAATTTTAATCACAGATCAACTTCTATAGAGCTAAGAAGCCTAGTGGAGGCCGGGCGATGGTGGCGCACGCCTTTAATCCCAGCACTTGGGAGGCAGAGGCAGGTGGATTTCTGAGTTTGAGGCCAGCCTGGTCTACAGAGTGAGTTTCAGGACAGCCAGGGCTACACAGAGAAACCCTGCCTCGAAAAAACAAAAAACAAACAAACAAAAAAACCCAACAACAACAAAAACAAAACAAAACAAAAAAGAATCCTAGTGGAGATGAACTTTGAACTTATATCTTAGAGTAAATTAGATGTATTTATGCTTTCTTTCAACTTAAAAACATTTCCAGTAGGATTAACATTAGCTTTATTTGGCAATGTCACATTGCCAAAAGAATAGGATAGCTAGCGTGATACTCTGGTATTCATAAATTTCCTGTTTCTTAGTCACCTACAGTATAGCAATTATTAAGAGAAGTTTATTACAGCTTGTCACTGGTGGGGTAGTTTGAATCCTTTCCTCATGCAGTAGAAAGTCCTTTTTTTTCGTGATGCACAATATCCTCAAGCCTTTCTACTATTCAGCATATCGGGAAGACAGTGTCCTGTGGTACAAGTGAACTAACAGGCTCTTCCCATCAGTCTCCCCACTTTCCCAGAGTGATGGGTAAGGCTTACTTGTGGCAACAGTGCTGGCTACATTCTAGAGAGAATAGCCTCTCCAAACACTGGTGATTTTACTTTCTTTTTCTAGATTCTAACATTGCCTTACAGTCTATTTCCTATGATTTTATTTTATTTCCTAACAGGCTTCCAAGTCATTCCTTTTCTTTCTGTGACTTATAGGCTCATCTTAAAGATGCTATGACAATGTAAGGAATATTAGGTGCCTTTAGGTAAATCTAATTTCCTCCTCCTTTTCATGTTGAGTTGGATTCTCACTTTGTAGCCTCAGCGTCTACAATGCTGGGAGTACAGGTACTAGTATCATGGCCTCATGTACTTTTAATGCCTATCTAAAAACATACATATTATTAGAATACAATACATGTATATATTGCATTGTATCTAATTCAGGTTAAACATATCCTTAAACATCTGTAATTTATTTTTTGAAACTGTTTTGCTACCTAGCCCTGGCTGACCTAGAATTCACTATCTAGACCAACTTTGTGTTGGACTGATGGCAATCCTCCTGCCTCTGATTCCTAAGTGCTGGGATTATAGGTATATGTTATATATGTGATAGCATGCAGTCCAGATACCCTTGGAGACCAGAGGAGGGCACAGGGTCCATGGAAATGGAATTAGAGATGATTGTGACCTGCCATGCGTGTGCTGGGAATCAAACCTGGATTCTCTGGAAGAAAAGCAAATGTTCCTAACAGTTGAGCCATCTCTCCAGCACCCCTACCTTTTTGAGGTTTATTCTATTAAATTATTTATGTACATGCATACATGTACGTATGTATGTATGAATGTATATATGTATGTATACATTTATGTGTATATGTGTGTGTGTGGGGGTACCCACAGAGCCAGAAAAGGGCATCAGACTCCCTGGAATGGAGTTACAGGTGGTTGTGAGCTCCCTTAGTTGGGAACTGAACTTAGGTCCTTTGGAAGAGCATCAAGTGCTCCAGACTTCATTTACTTCTTTATAGTAAAAAAAAAAAGTCCATATAAAATTGTTTTTACTTCCAGAATTTAAAATGTACAATTATTATAGTTTTTCTCCTCTTCCTCTTCTTCATCCCTCTCCTTCCTCCTTTGGTTTTTATTTAAGACAGGGTCTCTCTATTATGTAGCTCTGGCTGTCCCAGAAAAAGCTATGTAGAACAGGCAGGCCTAGAACTCAGAGATCCATCACTCTGTCTTCTGAGGGCTAGGATTGAAGGTAGATGCCACAATGTCCAGCTCTTCTTTAGGTTCTCCTGTAGCACAGGCTGGTCTTGAACTGGCTATGTAGTGTTGAGGATTGGTCCTACTGCTTTGTCTTAATTTGCCTCCCAAGATCACACAGGAATCTGCATGTTCAGATCCTGAGGGTCCCTGTCCCCAATTGGTTTTTGATTAATTAATAAGAGCCAACAGCCAATGGCTGGGCAGGGTGAGAGGTGGGACTTTTAGGATTCTGGGGCAAGAAATGCAGAGGAAAGAAGGAACGGAATCATGGAATCAGAGAGATCAAATTTAAAAGCTTCACTGAAAGATAGCATCCAGCAATGTAGGTGCAAAGGGAAAGCAGCCAGGAGGGCTGCCCAGAAGGAAACGGCAGCAAAAATAAAATACATATTTAGAAAGCATTAACTCAGGAATACCAGAGGAGAGCATGTGTAAGCTGTGGGGAGGTTTGGAAGTGCCCAGTCACTGAGCTAGTCAAGGTGTATCAAAACATAAAGGGTGTGTGTGTGTGTGTGTGTGTGTGTGTGTTTTCATTCCCAAATTTAGAGAACTCTGGATGGTGGCAAGAACTTCAATTCCTGCCAGGAGCTCAGAGCTGATTAACTTTTTACCACTACAATGTAGCAAGGCTAACTTTGAATTTCTGATTCTCCTTCCATCTCCCAGGTTCTGATATTAGAGACATGCATTACTATGTCTGCCTAGCACTCCATAGCTCTTCCCACAGCCCCCTTCTCTGAGTCACTATGTATCTCTGGCTGGTCTGAAACTCTGACTTCCAACTCACAGAGATTCGCTTGCCTCTGCCTCCCCAGAGCTGGAATTAAAGGCATGCAGCATCATGCTTTTTCCTCATTTGTAAATGGAAAAGAATGTGAAAGACCTATTACATTGGATGTTTATGAGAAGACAAAAGATATTTTAGACAAACCAAACCATATCTTCAATCCTTAAAATGCTCCATCAAAAAATACCACAAAACAAAACAAAACTATCTTGTAGGAGACCTAAGAACTATCCTGAAGCTTTTCATTTTAATGCTCCATATTTGAGCCCAACGCTTTATCTCTTTAAGACTGAAACCCATGAAATAAGAGTTAAAAGAAAGGCTCTGAAAAGAGACTGCAAATATTTTGAAACAGGTGTATCCATAGAATAACTTACCCCTTAAAACTGCAGGTTGTCTATACAAGTGAAAGAGTAATACAGAATAATACCATGGAAACAAAAAACTTACTTTTGAAAACAGACATCCTATCTGACCTAAACAGTTTTCTAATAGGAACTTAATTAGTTCTTGAATCAGGCAAAATAATTGTCTCTTCATTAAAAAAAAAAAGAGGCAAAATGGGGGCTAGAGAGGAGGCTCAGAGTTACGAGTGCTTCTTTCTCTTGCGACCTATTGATGTCCTCCTTTGGCTTTCCAAACACAAACTAACGTGCACATAGACACTCACCCAGAGAGAGAGAGAGAGAGAGAGAGAGAGAATGAATTTAGAGGGCAAGAAAACATTCTTTTTAGTTGTAATTTCAGGTGCCAAATATCTACAACTGATAGTTTTAGCCACAAACTTCACTAATCATTAAAAAAAAAAAAAACAAAAAAACCAAAAGAGTAACCATCCCTGTTATTAGTGTGACTGCTGAAAAATTCCAATAGAAAACTATAGAGAGAAGGTACCTCCATGGTTCCATCCCTATTTTACTTTAGTTGTAGACTACTTTATCATTTTTAAAATGAAGAGACTGAATAACTCTTCCAAATTCTCCTCATTTTTTAGGAAGAAAGTAAAGATCTGTTGTAAAATAAGAATGGTACTGAATTCCCAAGATTTATTCTTTATTTCCTTTCTCAGTCCCAATTTCTCTCATTTTTGAAATGTTTATGTGGGGGAAAAACCACCTTAAAAAGGGTTGTAGAAATTAGATGACAGACTCAAAAGAAGGTTTTTGTTTGTTTTTCTTTTCTTTCTTTTTTTTGAGACAGGGTCTTGTAACGTAGCTTAGGCTGGGAGACTTACATCATCATGCCTAGCTCAAGATTATTATTGCTATTGTTACTGCTCGTTTATTTTTGCAAGACAGGGCTTCTCTGTATATCCTTGGCTCTCCTGGAACTCACTCTGTAGACTCAAGAGATCTGTCTGCTTCTGCCAGTGCTGGGATTAAGGATGTGCACTACCACATCTGACTCAAGATTATTTTATTTTTAAGATTTATTTATTTATTTATTTATTTATTATATAATGTTATGCCTGCATGTCTGCCTGCATGCCAGGAGAGGGCAACCAGATCTTATTACACATGGTTGTGAGTCACCCTGGGAATTGAACTCAGGACCTCTGGAAGAGCAGAAGTGCTCTTAAGCTCTGAATCATCCAGACCATCCCTTCCACCTTCAAAAAAAAAGTTTGTTTTTTTTTTTTTTTTTTTTTCAAGACAGGGTTTTTCTATATAGCCCTGGCTGTCCTGGAACACACTCTGTAGACCAGACTGGCCTCGGAAACAAGACAATGGAGTTGTTCTCCAAACCTAGTAACTTCCAACTACACAGCAGTTAAAAACAATCTCCAGCTTCCAAACACTACAGGTTCCCAAAGAAAAACACCGGCAGATTGGGGTCTACACAGCAAGAGCTCAGACCTTCCTTGCCTTGGTCACTATTACTCTTCTTAACAAATATTTTCTTTCTAGTCTAGGAGTTTTAAAAAATATTCCTGGACAAAGCTGAATTGATTTCAAATAGCTTTTTTTTTTTTTTCAGACTTAATTCACTTTATTTTTCTGGTATAAAAACCCTATGTGGTAGCCAAAGCTGAAGATTGGGTGCTCTGAATGGAGACTCTGGTGTGGGTTTTCACAAGATGGTCAGTGAGTTCCTGATAAGGAGACTTGGTGAAGAGCCTCTTTCCAGAGGTCTTGGAGAGGGCATCAAAGGTGGCCTTAGCACAGGAACAGAGATGATATCAGTGCCTCTGCCCCAGATGAGACATACCAGTACCGAGCCACAGTGGCGTGTCCCCTTGCGTGGGATGATGTGGAGCTTCCCAATTTTGTTCCCATGGTAGCATTCTCTCTACACAGGGATGACAGAATGTTTGGCTAAGATGATGGCCCCTCAGACTGCAGTGGCTATCTGCTTAAAGCACTTATTGCCAAGAGCCAGATGGCCAGTGTAGTTCCCAATAGTGACAAAAGCCTTGAAACTGGTCTGCTGTCCAGCCCAAGTCTGCTTCTGCACTGGCAAGATCTTAGAACCTTATCCTTTAGGGATGCTCCCAGGAAAAGTCAGATGCCTTAGTGGGCAGGGAGAACAGGTAGATCTCTTCTAGAGGCTAAACATTCACGTTCTTGACCTGTGGTGGGGATTCACTCCTTGTCTTTAGCTTTACCTCCAAAAGCCCCGTGGCATCAACTATGATTCTACCTTAGCTGCCGAGCCCTTTGAGGAAGCTGGCTAGGCCTCCCAAGGACTGAGGGCCCTTCCTGCTGCACCGGCACCACTACCATCTGATGTTTCCACAAAGAAGGAAGCTCAAATAGCTTATAATTTGACCAACAGAAGAAAACCAATTAGTTTAGGTGTTGAAAGGTATGTCTGGACAGGTGTGGTGATACAGGCCTATGATCCCTGTACTAGGGAGGCTGGAGCAGAAGGAGTACCATGAGTCTGAGGTTTGGGACATATAATGATCTAGGTTAGCAAGACTTTATCTCTACACAGGAAACTATCCATCTAAAGGAAAGACCTGTGACACTCCCACACTCAGTGGTGTCCCAGACTTCCCTTTACTTCAGCACTTTCTATAACAGAAGGAAAACATTCAAGTAAATGTGCCCATTAGTTACAAGGTAAAAGTCAAATGAGAAAAGTGAGTCAATAGTTAATGTTATGCAAAGAGAATTTGTACAAGGCTCCTTTTTTTAAAAGATGCATTTAAAATGTTATTTATGTGTCCATTAGTGTGTGTGTGTGTGTGTGTGTGTGTGTGCGCACGCCACATGTGTGTGGAGCCCACTGAGGAAAGAAAGGGTTGTTGGATTTCCCAGAACTGAAGTTACAAGTGATTGTTAGCAGCCTTATATGGATAGTAGGAACCAAATTCAGGTTCTCTGGGATGAGCAGGAAGCACTCTTAACTGCTGAGTAATCTTTCTGGCCCCCTACAAGTTTCCAAAATTTAATCTCAAGTTAAAAATCATCTGTTGCCAGCCTGGTGGTGGTAGTGCACACCTTTAATCCCTGCACTGAGAAGGCAGAGGCTGGTGGAGCTTTGAATTCAAAGTCAGCCTAATCTATAGATCGAGTACCAGGACAGCCAGTGCTATATGGAGAAACCCTGTCTCAAAAACAAAATAAAACAAAACAAGAAACAAAAGAAAGAAACAAAAACTTATCTGTTGTCACAATGTGATAACTGCGTCCCAGATTTGGTCAGGACTACAGTGAAGCCATAAAGACAAATCTCTAGGTAGGAAATTAAGATAAACTTAAAATTCAAGTGAAAACCCCAGAGGCTGAGGACATTTCCACTTGTTTCCCACTTTAAATGGTACAGTGAGTCACTGTCAAGAATCTGGCACCACCTAGTTACTAAGCAAACCTATCTGAAATATAAGCACATCTGACTGAGTATCTCTAACTCATCCACCAAAAGCAAACTGCTGTTGCTTCCTTTGAATGACCCCAGTTACTCACGTGGTTGAGAAACTTGCTGTCTCGAGTAGCCCAGCCAATCTGCATGACACCAGAAGTGACCACTGTTACTTCATAGTACCACACCCCAGTGTCCACACAAAAAGTGCAGCGTACACTCTCAAAGGAGGAGGCGTCACAGCGAGCCTGGAAGAACCAAGGAGTACAAATCAATCCAGCAGTGTCTGAAGACCACCAAGTAACTGGCATAGGGAAGGATGGATGGAATTTTCCTTATTTGAGCTCCTGGTGGGATACCACTGTCCATCTTCAGTGAAATAATCCTATTATTATTTCAGTATAGAATTTCAATATGGCTGCAACTATAAGTAGTCAAAGCACCTGGCTTTGTTTTTCAGTTCTTAAGAAAGCTTGCTTTGAGATCAGAATGTTTACACATGCACAAACATTGCCTTCATAAGATAAAGATGGAAAAGGGTAAAGACAGGGTACCTACATATAGTCATTTGGCAACCACTGTTCAAACTGTACTTCAATCCTGAAATGCTAAATGGCACTTTCCTATATGTGCACCTGTGTATTCCCACCAACCTGCGTCACACAGTTGGCAGTATTCAACATGAGAACGGAAAGTACCAGGTCCAGTAGTATGGCTACATAGGCATTTACAAAAGGAGTGGCTTCTTCAGGAAACACTTGTCTTTGTATTTTTAGTTAAATAAAATGGCAAAGATTAAAAACAGATTAGAACTAGAGAGCTGTCTCAGCAGTCAAGAGTACTGGCTACTCTTCCAAAGGACATGGGTTGGATTCCTAGCACCAACATGGTGGCTCACGAACTCCCGTTAACTCCAGATCCAGGGGACCAGATATCTTCCTCCAGCCTCCACAGGCACCAGGCAAGCAAATGGTACACAGACATACATGCAGGCAAAACAATATACATAAGATAAAGGTTTTTTAAGGTTTAAAAACAGATATACTCAGCTAGGACTGTAACTCAGTAGTAGGACATTTATTTAGCAATAGTGAGCACTACAAACCAACAATCCAGACGTAAGTAAGCCAGTCAACAGGCACTGAAGTGCTGTAGCAATAACATGTGAGAGGGAAGAGTGGATAACATCTGGAAGCATTCCCTATCCCTACCACTTTTATCTCAATTACTCCTTGGGTATAAGAAAAGTTTCTGCCCATTCCATTAGACACTGCTTTTGTTCTGAAGCAGGGCATGAAAAGTGGGAACAGAGTAATTTTAGCCCTCAGAAGGTCTGTGAAAGCTTTACCTCCAAGCCGTGAGGTGAGATCTTCAAGTACTCGCTGACATCATTGCTGTTCAGCATGGCCCTAATGTTATTCAAGTCCACTTTCTCGTAGGTTAGTTGTCTACCTTCTTTTAAAACTGCAAAAGAAAAAGTGGTCATGTTTCCTAGGGCAGGCTGTGATGGTTTAGAAAAAGGGAAAAAGCTACTGTCGTCTTGGGCTGCCATACTTGTCAAGGAATGAGAAACTGGTAGGGCCTAGCATCTGAGCTTCACTGTTACATGGTCTAAGTAAATGCCCAAAAGGGCAGCACTTTGAGTGCGTTGTTTCTAGTCCCTGTATCTATTATAGTTTGCATAGCAAAATTCAAATTACAGGTCTCATTCTGTAGCCCTGACTGGCTTACAACTTGCCATGTAGAACAGGCCATTCTAGAACTGATAGAGGTCTACCTGCCTCCATCTCCCAGTACTAAATTAAAAATGTGAACCACCATACCCGGACCATTAGTTGATTTTGTTTTTTTTGAGCCAGGATCAAGTGTAGTTTGGTTTAAACTCACTATATAGCTGAGGATGACCTTGAGCTCCTGTCTCTTGCCTTTGCCTCTCAAATGCTGAAATTGTACCTATGTGTCATCATGCCTAGCTTCCAAATTGCATTTACTCAAAACTAGTCTTTAGCTAGAACTAGACAGGCTATATTCCATGTTAGAGCAAGAATTTGACTTTTTGTGTTCAACTGCTTTAGCACAGAGCTAGCAATAGAGCTAGGCAATGATAAATAAATGTGGTTTGTATTCCAATAGCCCTTGGAGGAAAAAAAAGAGAAAAAGTTAAAAATAACTGCCACAGTCTAAGTAAGAATTAATTTGAGTTTGAAGATCATTTGAGGGAAAGAGGAGAGGACAAAGAAGGTACGTGGGCTGGGAATGTTTTCTATCATGAGCGAGGCTCTAGACTCTATCCCGAGCCTTGAACATTAAATTAAATAATAAAAAAATAGGTATTCTGTCCTTTTTATATCCTTGCTTCCCTGACTGGGCTATTTCTTCTTCCTTCCTGCCATTGAGACCTCTGAAACTATGAACCAGAATAACTCAATCTTCCCAGTAGGTTGTTTATGTCAGACACTTTGTAACGTGACAATAAAAACACCACATACACACACATAAAAAGAAAAGACAGAGAAGAAAGTACAAATATGAACAGGGCCAGAGTTGGAGCTAACAGAACCTAGCTGGAAGGCAGTAAGGAAAGTGTGTATTAGAAAAGTCTTAGACAGAGCTATATAGTTAAAGGTCTATGAACCCAAGAATGCTGAAATTAGAAGCATTCTAGTTAACTCACATCTGAAAGGTGCCTAGGATACTTTTCTATTAGGGTATAGAGAAGCTTATTAAGAAGCTTATGATCCTACTGAAGACAGGAACTTAGAAATGTAAACAGATTTTGGCTGGTGAGATGGCTCAGCAGGTAAGGGCACTTGTCTAATGAGCTAAAACCCACATGGTAGAAAAAAGAGAACCAACTCCTGAAATTTGTTCTCTAATCTCAACACACATGCATACCCACCCCCCAGCTCACCATTTTTAATAAGGACAATCCTCACTTACAGAGATTGTCCAAGCTCCACTGGGCACAGAAGCCAACTTGACGTTTCAGATAATCAGGATCATCAGCCCACAGCTCCAATGTGACTAATCGGTCACTAATACTGGATTCAGAGATAGTCAATTTATTTTCACCTGTTTGGAAACATGAAATATTTAAATAACAATGAAAGAGGAGGATGAAGATGTGTAGTAGATTAGTGGTGGTACGGAGTGAGGGAGACAATAGAGAATTTGGGGATTAAATTTCTGCCAATATTTCCTTCCAGGGATAACATAACCAAAGAACTATAGCTACTATCTGGCAATCTCAATGCTATTTTTTTAAAGATTTATTTATTATTATTTTGTTTTGTTTTGTTTTTGAGACACTGTCTCTCTATGTAGCTCTGGCTGTCCTGAAACTCACTGTATAAACCACGGTGGCCTTGAACTTAGAGAGTCACTTGCCTTTGTATACTGAGTCCTGGGATTAAAGACATGCATCATAACATCCAATTTAAAGTTTTTTATTTATGTGTATGCATGTAAGTTTGTGTATGTGTATGCCATATGTGTCTGAGTGTCTGTAGAGGCCAGAAGAGGCTGTCAGATCCCTGGAGCTGGAGTTACAGGTGGTAGTGAGATGCTCAACAATGTTGGTGCTGAGAACCAAACTCCAGTCTCTTGAAGAGCATCAAGTGCCCTTAATCATCTCTCTAAACTCAACACATCACTCCATTATGTTTTAAAATTATGTGCGAATGTGGTTTATGTACGTGTTTATGCCTGTGTGAATATATGCACATATGTGAGGCATGCATGGAAGCCAGAAGAGGGTACTGTGTGTCCTCGTCTATCAGTCTCCAGAATTCCTTTGGCAGGATCACTCCATGAACTGGGGGTTTGCATTTTCTTGACTGGGCTGGAAGCCAGCCAGCCTGAGCAATCCTCTTGTCTTTGTCTGCCTCAGAGCTGAGGTTACAGGCATACATAGGATACCTGGCTTCTTACTAAGTGCTGGGATCCAAAATCAGGTCTTCATGATTGCATTGCAAGTACTCCTAACTGCTAAGCCTTCTCTCCAACTCCCATTACTAAAGTTTTAGTTATGAAAGTAGTGATAATCACCATGCTTGGAATCTTAGTTGAGAACAATCTTTAGTTTTGTTCTTGATATACTTAGCTGGTCTTAAAACAAGAAAGTGTGTACATTTGATGGAGTTCAAAGTGTAGGCTCACTTTTTTATAACCAACAAAGATCATTAGTGCAAGAAGTCACTATACCTACTTGTCTGGGCAAACTTTTCCAGTGCAATCAGTGCAAAAAGCATGACTGTGGGGTGGGATTGTAACTTCTGAAAGACAACAAAAGATAAAAACAAAAGTTACCCCCTGCAGAGGCAATATCAAATTCATGTTCTATTTAATAGATGGCAGTCTATATATTTGGAACAGCAGAAAAGTCACTTTTATTCAAACTCTCAGTTGGCCATTTGGGTAATGGAGAATCAAGATAAGAGTCTCTTAATCTATTTTTTAAGTCATTTATTGGTAGATATGGATATTTCAGCAGTGTCTCATTGTATTAGGGCTTTGTTAAATAAAATACCATTGATGCTTACATTCATTAAAACAAGCCAAAAGGAGCCAGGCGTGGTGATGCACGCCTTTAATCCCAGCACTCGGGAAGAAGAGGCTAGCCTGGTCTACAGAGTGAGTTCCAGGACAGTCAAGGCTACATGGAGAAACCCTATCTCAAAAAACCAAAAAAAAAAAAAAAAAAAAAAAAAAAAAAAAAAAAAAAAAAAAAAAAAAGCCAAAAGGAAAATTAGAATTTTATCTAAAAGTGACC
>NC_034609.1:18787628-18816116 GCF_900095145.1 Mus pahari | reverse complement strand
TATTATATAGCTCTGGTTGTCCTGGCACTTGCTATGTAGACCAGGCTGGCTTGAAACTCATAGCCACCTGCCTCTACCTCCCAGTGCTAGCATTAAAATCAGGTGCTACCATAACCAGCAACATCTTAGTTTTAATCTAGTTCCTGCAGGAAATTCTACAGGAGCTCGTGATGACAGGAGAGTGACAAGTGCTCTTAACTTATATTTGAGTTTACAGCATGTGCGTTCGCACTTAAAGAAAGGCCTACATGTTTAGTATCTTTTCTTCTCATATTCTTGCTATTTCCTAGCTATGTTGGGAGCCTCCAGAGAGTTCTGGAACCCCAGTGTATTCCCATGCATTTCTGTGGTGCCTGCCTAAGTTCAGCAAAGCTCATAGAATCACTGTTCTCCCTGCTATAAAGCCTCTTCAGCATCTTTATCCTTGCCACATCCTGCCTGCTTTTCCAGTTTGAAACCTTTCTACCTGGAGATCCCTGTTCATGTCCTCCTGTCTGTGAACACTGCCTTCTCTGATCAGATAACCCTGTTACTAGGCGTCTATCTATGCTGCTTTAGCCAAACTCACTGTGAGTTTCTAATCTGAGCCTTGTGTCATGAGCTAGCTAAGAGGCCCCACCTTCATCAGGAAGTCTGTCTTTCATGATTACCACAGGCCCCTTGTCACCCAATCACATCCACCCCCCACCCCTCTTCATTTTCTCAAAACTCTTAGAGCACTCAGTCTGGAGGAAGTAATTTTGCTCTTGATCACCTCCTGTCATTTAGTGGACGTTAGCTATTGTCTGAATGGTTCTATTCCTTTACCCTATAGTGACCTCTGTGATGGGGAAATGACTGCCCTACTACTTTGTATCTCCTAGTGCTCACTCAAAATATTGTAAGGGTTATTTAAGTACATATTGTGTAGGCTAATTTATTTGTAAATTAACTAGACAAATTAAGTCTTTTAGACTAAATGGGTTTTTTTTTTTTTAAAGAATTTTTGTTTGTTTGGGGTTTTTGTTTTCCAAGACTGGATTTCTCTGTGTAGCTCTGGCTATCCTAGAACTTACTCTGGTGTTCCAGGCTGTGTGTACCAGGCTGATCTTGAACTCAGAGATCCACTAGCTTCTGCTTTCTAAGTGCTGGAACTAAAGGTGCATGTCACCACCACCCAGCTTAGACTAGAGTTTTAAAAATAGGCTAATTCTTACGAGGCTTGCAAAAACTAACCTAGAAAACACAGGCTAGTCAAAACTGCCGTCAAGTGCTGTGAGTGACAGGAAAACAGCTTCAGTAAACCACAGACTTCATGGTGATACATCAAACGGTTTACCAATGGCAGTTTTAATTGTGGTAGCAGGAACGGCAAAGGTGGGTGAGTACAGATTCATATACACTGGGAACCTGGCCTGCTGCTGTTGGAATGTTGTAATTTTGTTTCCACTGTGTGTGTGTGTGTGTGTGTGTGTGTGTGTATGAGATGTGTGCATGAGGGCACTCTCACACGCGAGCCCAAGCTCGGGTGTTCTCCATTATTGTTTGGTAGATTATAAGGACACCCAAAAGTCCAAAAGTCCTAGCAGCTATCTTATGACTAAATTTAAACTAGAGCAACTCATAAATTCCTACTCTCCCCCGCACCCCACCGTGTTATGTGTCTTCTTTCTGTCTGTCTCTAAACATAGGCGGTGTTAAATAAAAACCCAGAAAACACCTGTACATAAAGTTTAAAACTGATCCTATCCTCTGCATCAGGGACTATGCTAGTAATTTGAGAAAAACATACAATTCTATATGACTGAGAATAATCAGCTTTGATGTCTTACTTACCAGACACTGTAGCAAATATTCCAGTATTCCTGGGCTAAGCAAACCTATGCTTGCAGGACCTAAACAAACACAGCAAACACTGGACATGATTAAATATGTCATGCTATTTTAAATTGGTAACTAATGACAACCAAATTGTTTTGCTTGAGTTTCATTCTCTGATACACATTACCCAGACCACCTCTCTCAGGTTGTTCCTACTACCATCATCTTTTCAGTGTAGCAACTGAGTCCACCATAAAGAGACTAGCTAGGTCGGGCTCCTGGAAAGCCATGATGGTCTGGACCAGCACCCACGCGTTCTGATTTTGAATCCATTATTCTTCCACAATATATAAAGTAACTGGCTGAGATATTTTCATGCAATTTGCTGATAATATTCCTAAAGTGGACAATACTCATTACTAGAAATGCATATAATAATTATTTATTATTCTAAATTTAGCCTTTCCCGTCTTTTAAGCAAATCAATACAACAAGTTTATCGTAAATTTCTCTGAAAAAAAAAATCAACAAAGTTAAATTAGATTACATTTAACTGAGTCTTTTGAGTAATTGTCTTCCTTTTAGTCCATTTCTGTTCATTCCTTTTTGCTTGTTTTGAAAAAGGGTTCCCCACAGTTCTGACTGGCCTCTAACATACTTACTATGTGGGGTGGAGGCTTGAACTTTAACCCTCTTGTCTTAAAGTGCTGTGGTTATAGGCCTGTGTCACCATTCAGCTTCTTTCTGCTCTAACAGGTTTGGTCAACAGTCTGTAGTGCAGATGTCTCAATGTCAAACAAGTAAACATATGCTAGAGTTACCTGCTAGTTTCTCAGCCAAACAGCCCAGGACTGCGGATGTATTCCTATGTTTGGCAGGGTGGCCTGCGTCCTGGCATGCTACCTCTCCATTTAAATTGAGAATTTCGGTCAATTTCTGGAGTGCATCCTATAAAAAAAGTTGCAAATAGATTTGGTGAATATAAACTCTGCAGGTTATTTCCACAAAAGAATTCTTGGAAACAAAGCTATAAAAAGGTATTCAATAAACTTAGAATGATCCCATAAATCTATTTCATTAATAATGATGTCATTATTAATGGGAACTATCTGATAAACCTTAAGTTTTCTCAATGCCAGATTCAATTTCATCCAAAATGTACCAATTATAGTCAATACATATTTCATACTTTTGTTTTTTGAGATAGAGTCTTGGTATATAATGTCATACATGTAGCTGTATATACCAAGGCTATCCTGGAACTCATTATGTAGCCCAGGTTGGCCTTGCACTTGTGGCAATCCATCTGCTTCAGCCTCCAGAGTGCTGGAATTACAGGTATGTAACATCAAGTCTATTTTAATACATACATACAAACAAACAAACATACATATGTACATACATTCGTGAATCATTAACCAGACTAAACCCATTCAAATTTCAAAGATTAAGCACAGTAACTTGGTCATGGTAGAACATACCTAAAATGTCTGGACTCAGGAGGCTGAAGCATGAAGATTGTAAAGTCAAGGCTAAACTGGGTTACACAAGGCTATGGTACACAGTAAAACCCTGTCTCAAAAAGAAACCACAAACATGAGACTCTTACTTAAAACAACAAACCATAAAAGACAAACCAAAATACCTTATGACCTAATGATACGGAAATAAAAAGTTACTTCCCCGCCCCCAAGTCAAGGGCTCAGTCTAGCCCAGGTTGGCATACAGTTCAGGCTGGTCCTGAGAGTATACAATCCTCTACGTCAGCTTTCCAAATGCTGGGATTGCAGGCATTGAGCCACTATACCCATTTTTTCTTTTAAGACAGGGTTCCATGTAGTCCAGACTCCCTTAAACATGCAATGTAACTAAATGCACCAAGACTTGCTAGAGAAGCCTGGTATTCCTGCTTCTACCTGCTGAGTGCTGGGATTATAGGCATATACTACCTACCATGCTTGGCTTATAAAAACCTGTATGAAGCAAGTACAAATCCCAACAATTTTTGAGGCAAATTAAAGATGATTAAGTTAGGTAATGCCCAAGCTAATAATGACTAGCTAAAGATATTTCTCTCTGTTCATGTTTTTCTATCATAGAGTATCTGAAATTCAACATACAAATAAAGGGTATCAGAATTCACATTTTAAAAAGTATGTATAGGCGTTATACTATGTACTTTTAATCCCAGCACTCAGGCAGATTTCTATGAGCTTGAGGCCAGCCTGGTCTACACACAACTGTAAAGGCTACAAGCAAAGCAAAGCAAAGCAAATGTACGCATGGAAGGAGCCTGCCTGATGAAGGTAGAGGGCAAAGCAGTGAAAGTTTAATATCTGTTCCTAAGGTTGGAGAGATGGCTCGCAGTTAAGAGCACTGACTGCTCTTCCAGAGGTCCTGAGTTCAATTCCCAGCAACCACATGGTAGCTCACAACAATCTGTAATGGGATTTGATGCCCTCTTGTGGTGTGTCTGAGACATACTCAAAGAAATAAAATAAATCTTAAAAAAAAAAAAATCTGTGTCCTAGTCAGAGCATAAGCTAGGCTATGCAAACTTTAAGTGGCCGAGTGAGACTCAAGCTTTCAGCACAGCACTGTTCCTTGTAACAGAAAATCTTTGTCATAAGGAAGTTGCTCAGATAAAATCAGCTCATTTTCTTCTAGTTTTCAAGTGAAGACTGTCCTCACAAATGCAAATGTTTCTACTTTAAGATTTATTTATTTCATGTATATGAGTATACTGTCACTGTCTTCAGACACTCCAGAAGAGGGCATCGGATCCCATTATGTCCATTACAGATGGTTGTGAGCCACCATGAGGTTGCTGGGAATTGAACTCAGGACCTCTGGAAGAGCACTCAGTGCTCTTAACCACTGAGCCATCTTTCTAATCCTTTACTTTAAACATTAAAAAATGTTGGGCTGGAGAGATGGCTCAGCGGTTGAGAGCACTGACTGCTCTTCCGAAGGTCCTGAGTTCAAATCCTAGCAACCACATGGTGGCTCACAGCCATCCATAATGATGCCCTCTTCTGAGGTGTCTGAAGACAGTTACAGTGTACTTACATATAGTAAATAAATAAATCTTTTTAAAAATGTTAAACTAAAACCTATTAATAGAGGCTATAACACTTCATTAGTAATAAACATGTTCATGTTACTACTCAATAAAGCAGAGCTCAAGTACACAGAGTGATTATTCGTCCTGTTCACAGATGACATTCATGACAGTTCCATAATGATCAGGTTAACTTACTTTAGTGGGCAATGGACATTCGTCTAGTAACAAGGTTATAACAGCTGGTCCCAATGGATCTTCCAATGGAATAACTCTAATTAAAGACTGGACAACATCCAACCATCCTTCATCTAAGGGTAAACCAAGAAGATTATGTAATGGAATCGCTACTTTAGAAACATGAAAACATAAAAAGGACTTACAAACACTTTAGGCCTTTATGCCATTGCTTTAAGAAACTAGAAGATGACACAAGTATAGCCATAAAACTCTAGTCATCACGACGGAGCCAAAACTCTGTTACAGGTATCTGGTGACTCGGGGGCATCTTTATTTGGAGAAAATTTAAGCTACGGCCTGGATTTTCAGATTATGATTAAAATAGATTTAAACATCTCATTTGTCATAAAGGACTTAATTAAGTAAAGCCAGCACTTGGCTCTAATTTAGAAGGATACATGTGTAGGGTGCTAAAGGACAAACAAGTACCCTCCCCATTCAAGAACAAGTACAGTCAAAAGACCCATCAATAAAATAAATTTTCTTATCTCCTAATTTCAAATGAGATACAACCATCTCTGAGACGTGCAGTTCAATATTGAGGATGTGACATATGGTACCTATTACACTTTCATAGGAAATTTCCATACAGCCAGGACCTTTTCTATGTTACAGATGGGCATTTTTGAGATCTTCTATCTTCAAAAAGCTGGCCATATACTTTTCATTGTTATTAATTCATCAGGAAGTATTAAAAATAAAATTATTTAAAATACCTGTTTCTGCCATTTCATGTAATGTAATCATTGAATAAGGTGGTTCCTGATCACTGAAAAACAAACATTCAAGACATTAAACTTAGGTAAGTGGTAATTCCAAATAAAAGTCAAACTGGAAGTATGAGCAGAAACAGACGGAAGAAATCAACATGAATGAATGATAAAGAAAGAGATGGAGTAGACAGCCACAGATACAACCGGAAGAACCACCAGATGCCCCATGTGCTTTTTCCCTAACTGTGACGGCTCCCAAGCAACATGAGCAGAGAGGGTCAACACAGGACCCACTCTATGACCCGAGTGAAAGCACAGTACTCAAACTGGGGACTAGAGTTCTCAGCTTTATTTCTCAAGGCCTGGTGCCAGCTGACATTCGACAGGAATGCCAACAGCATCTCCCTTACACTTACCTTAAAGGGGTGGTAGGATGGGAGAGGGCAACTCCACTGAGGACTTAGGGAATCGAGCGCCTACAGATACACTGCACTTAGAAGACTTACTCTGGAAACAATATCACTATTTGTTTAAACTTCGTAAAATGGTAATCGAAGAATACAAAAATGTACCAAATGGAATTATTTAATAACGCCTCTAAAAAGCAATTAAAGGTGTTAATGGGTTTTCACAGTCACCCAGGAATTCTAAAGAGGTGGTTCAGGGGAGCTTCACTGCTGTTGTCCACCAAATAATGGTATTTCAAATTGCTTAAAAACTCACTTTTAGTTTATGAATTATGGATTTGTTTCCTTACTGTGCGGTTAAGTGTGCGAGTGTGTGTGTCTGTGTGTGTGTGTGTGTATGTGTGTGGGCAAGGGTCAATGTCCTTTATCACTCTCCACCTTAATTTTCAGACAGACACTGTCTCTCACTGAACATGGAGCCCACTACTGCAGCTATACTGGATGGGCAGTGAATACTCTGGGAGCCAATTGTCTGCACTCCCCGAGTGCTGGACTATCGATGAACCTGCTTTTACATGAGTGCTGGGGGCTCAGAGCTCGGGTTGCTCAGCTTGATAGATAATAGTCCTCATGCTGTGCAGCGAGCAGTTGACCACTAAGCCATCTCTACAGCTCCAGATTTCTGTTTCCTACTATGGAAAAAACAAGCAAACAAACATAAAAACTACTGTTTTACTTCATGTAATACTTGGAATAACTTTGAGATATGGCAGTACTATGTTCATCTCAGTTGCTCATTAGGTGCTTATTGTTTGGCATACTCCTGTGTCTATTCACAGGATGAGTTAATTATTATTTAAAAGATGTTTTAGGACCAGTGAGATTGCTCAAAGGGTAAAGGTGTCTGCTGAGCAAACCTGATGACCTGAGTTCTACTCTCAGATCTTTTAACAGGAGATTCCCAAAGTTATTCTCTGACTTCTACATGTACATCATGTCCCAGGAGCACCAACACACACACAGACACACACACACACACACACACACACACACACACACACACACACACACACACAGACACAGACACACATAAATGTTTTAGGTGGAGCATGGTAGCACATGCCTGTAATATCAGTACTTAGGAGGCTGAAACAGAAGGATCCTGAGTTAGAGGCCAGCCTGAGCTACAAATAGAGACAGAAGCTCCTGTCTCAAAAGAGAAAGGAAGAAAGGAAGGAAAGGAAGGAAGGAAGGAAGGGAGGGAGGGAGGAAGGGAGGAAGGAAGGGAGGGAGGGAGGGAGGGAGGGAGGGAGGAAGGGAGGGAAGGGAGAGTAAAAAGGAGGAAGGGAGAAAGAAAAATTAAAAACAATATAACTATTGTATACATTCTCAAAGAATAATATGTCAATAATAAAGTCAAATAAGCATATACCTAACATCTTTAGAGAAACTTTTGCATATATCTATACATCAGTGCACATTCTTGCTATTTATCATAGACTATGTGAAATAAGAAAAAATTCTGTATTTGCTTAAGTACCTATTACCATATGAAAAATATGACAAAACATGGTATTTTCAAGACTTTCAAGCATATAAAGCAATACTCTGTAGCAGCCAGAAGCAGCTGTAGATTTACATATGGCCTCAAACATAATATTGAATGAAAAAATGTTTAAAGGTTTGTATAATTATGCACATTTTAAAACCCAACCCCAAACCTTTCTCTATAGATACTCTATCAATACAGATGCAAGCAAACATAAGCTTGAAACTGGATCACTAGAACAATTGATTATCTACTGACATGATGGGTGACGCAGAAGATAAAATTAAGGAAGAAGAGAAAAATGATAGAATGCAGCAGACAGCAAACAACAAGGAAGAGGGGTATTTAATTCTATGAGGAGGTACACAATGACTACAAAGGCATCCCTGTGCTCAAAGAAGATAAATGCCCCAGGAAACACAAACAGAGCAGACACTTCTCATGGCAGATGGAAAGTAAGTCAGAGGATTACTGAGCTGTAGGTTGGGAACTGGGTGGGGGATGGGGATGCTCAGCTCAGCTAGGTAATAGGACAAAAACACTTCATCTGTGGAAGGGTGAGGAACTTGCACAAAGTATATCTGGGGAACAGATCCCTCTCAAGAAAAGGAGTTAAGAAAGTTAGATGACAGGAGCAGGAGAAATGGCTCTTCTGTTAAGAGGCTGCTCCTCTAGAAGACCCGGGTTCAATTCCCAGGACCCACACGGCAGCTCACAACTCTGTGACTCCCAGGTCCAGCGGATCCATCACACCAGGCATGGATGTGGTTCACGCTCTGCACATGCAGGCAAAATACCCATCCACATAAAACAAAATAAATATTTAAAAGAAAGAAAGATGACAATCTGAGCTACAAGTAGGATAAATAAAGTACAAGTCTCCAGTGACCTATTTAAAACTCGGCAAAACAGAACTTACACTGCGGGCCTTAGCTATTTACAGAGTTTCAGTAAGGTTTACTTGGAGACTGGGGGAACATGCTAGCCCCTTTGAGTATGCACGGCATAAAGGCATATATAAATGTGAGGAAAAACTCAGAAGGAATCTGCAGCTGTATGATGATGACATTTGCCTATAATTGAGCAGTTTAAGAGGCAGAAGCAGGAAGATCTCAGACTGTGGCAGTCTGGCCTACACAGTGAGACCCTGTCTCAGAAAAGAGAGGCAACAGAGAAGTCTAGTCACTAACAATCTGAGTCACTACTCAAAATATGCAAGTAAGAGAACTTTAAAATAAATATATTTGCAGGAACACCTATAAGAAGGATGTGAGCTGGGTGGTGGTGGCAGTGCATGCCTTTAATCCCAGCACTTGGGAGGTATAGGCAGATAGGTCTCTGAGTTGGAGGCCAGCCTGATCTACAGAAAGAGTTCCAAGACAGCCAAGGGCAACACAGAGAAACCCTGACTTAAACAAACAAAAACCCAAACAAAAAGACACGAAAACAAAAGAGCCAAACAAAACCAAGAAGCAAACATGAAAAAGAAAATCCAATTATGCATAAAGAGAAACTGAATGCATTAGATGAGAACACTTGCATGCACGTCCTCTGGCATTCAGGAGGCTGAGGCAGGAGGAAAATCCTAAGTTTGAGGTCAGCTTACCCTACCCGCCAAGACTCTCTCAAAAAGGAAGCAGGGGGCATATACACATGGGGAAAATATTGAAGGATTCCAATACCAAATACTGAATACCAAAAATGTTTTTTAAAAAATGGGGGAGAAATTTTCAGAACTGAAGAACAAAATACAAAGGATTAAAATTAGACAGTCACAACAACAAGAAAGCTGGGCACAAAGGCACGCTGCAATTAGGCAATTTATTTCAAATGAGGCTGTAGAGAACTAGAAAGAAACAGCATAAAAACTCTCCCATAGCACCTCTCCTCCATGTCACTGGGACCTGCTGCCTTCTCCTCTCAGTTGCATTCCTTCTGGAGTAAGCAATCCAGAGAAGACAATGACAAGACTATTTGGTTAATGGCCACATTTGCATCGGTAACAGATTTAGATGTGTTCCTGCTACATCCCTTGTCCTGTCCTTCATAGTTCTTGGTCATATTTCAGCTTAACAATCTTAAAAGCTCCCTAAGTTATAAATTATCCTTTAGTATCTTCTGAAATCAAGCCACAAGACTGGGAAGATAGCTCTGTGGTTAAAGCATAAGTGTGAGGACCTGATTTTGACTCCCTAGAACCCACATAAAAGTCTGGTGCAATAATGCAAGTCTGCAGTCCCACAGTTCTACAGTAAGATGAGAGGCAGAGATAGAAGTCCTTGAGTCTGCAGGCTAGCTAACCTGGTGCTGGCAGTGAGAACAACAAAAGAGACAGGTCTCAAACAAGGTAGAAGGTGAGGACAAACAACTAGGGATGTCCTCTGACCACTTCACCCATATCTATAGCAAGCATATGCCTGCACTCATACACATGACTTAATGTGCATGCACATGTACATTCAAACATCATACAAAAATAGGAAAAGAATAATAAAATATAATAAAATTAAACTATAAAGCTGGGTCATACCCATAATCCCAGCTACTCTGGAGGTTAAGACAAAAGAATTGCAAGTTCAGGGTCTGCTTGGGCTACATACTAAGGTCAAGGTCAGCAGGGGTAACTTAACATTAACAAATACAAAAAGCAGTGGTGGTAAGTTCAATGGTGGGGCACTTCTACTCTGCACCTAATAGTTCAATGTGCCTAATTAATGTTGTGGTTTCCTTCCTTGTCTGGAAAGGATAATTTTCCATTATAATTCTGTAGGATGAAGGATAACTTTTTAAAGAAAGATTCTTTTGTGTATGTGTTATTGGAGGTTGGACCTGGAAAAGTGCTACATGGATATTAGGCAAGTACTCTAGCCACTGGGAAATATCACTAACCCCCCCCCCCCAAATTATTATTCCTGGAGATCAACAAATACTTCAGAATTGAGCAGAAGAGGCTAATATAGTTCTAAGGCTTTGTTTGTATATTGTAGATATACAAGAGTTCTTTTCTTACCAGTTTTAAAGGACTAAACAAAACTGTACTTTTATTAATGTGAATGTTAAATACCTATAAATTTTCTAGCAGGGTATAAAGTAAAAAGAACTTTATAAAATGACTGCTATGTATTGAGCATTTCTTTTTCCTTTTTTTTTTTTTAATATAAAGCACCACACTAGATCATTTATACAAATAATATAAGAATAAAAACTCTTATTAAAAAAAGGATTAGAAAAGTACCTTGCTGAATGTTATAAAATTAGTAATGGGCTAAAATCTGAATCTAGGTCCATCATGGTCTAAAATTTATGCACTTATTAAATAACCTTACACTGGACTTTTTTCAGTCTGAGCAAAACCTTTTAATTTCACTGTCAAACTGAGATTTTGTTTTAAACAAAGTAGGAGAAAGAACATAGGCCCAGGTGTGCCCTGTCATTTCAACTTACAGTTTCCCCAAATGGATCTAACAGGCTAAACAAGAATAAAATAGGAGAGGTTAAACTTTTGTTGCCCATTGTCCTTAATTGCCTACAGAAGTTGCATGCCATACCCTTGGTAAGACTACTCATCTTGAATATATGGTCAGCAGAACAAATAGGCAAACATAGTAATTAATCTTCAAGAAAACATTTCCTTATTTCCTACTTAAGCAAGTAATTAATACAGACTCACTCCATAGTTACTGTACTCCCTCATAAAGATCATATTTTCAATCAGAAAATTAAATCCAAGTTTTCTGTACAGAACTGTTCAAAATTTTCCAGACAGGAGTAGATGATAGCAAGTAAAAACATCAAACCTTATTTACTCCGCTATCAGAGAAGAAATAAGTATTCTCTCTTGGCCTATGAGCACAAGGTTTGGAAAATATATCCTAAATGAGTGGAAGGAGTCCAAAAGTGGTGGTTCCTGGCAGAACACTTCCCAGGACACTGGAGTCGACAGTAAGTCAGATACTTACTTATCTACAAGAGTCCGTATTACCGCCAGTGTGTCCAGCACTAACCCATCCACATTTTGTTTCTTTCTCCTTGGCTCATGAGGTCCTCGGCCTCTTCTTGGAGGCCGGACAGGGTCCCGAGGTTGGCTCCTACTGTCAGCAGTAGGGACTGCACTGTTCTCAGCCTGTTGCTGGTGGGTGTCAACATTGTCTTCTGCTCCACTGTCATCTCGGCAGATGCAAGAATTACCCATAGTAGTAGTGGCACCTGTAGTCCCCAATAAGTGGGCTATGTGCTCCTCAAGAGTCAACAGCAGACCCTGACCAAGGCTTCTGCTTGCTAAGAACACAGCCCAACCAAAGACAATCATTTAGATAGTTTTCAATTTTCCGAGTACTGTTTTCATAATGTGGAACTGAACTTGCATTCTATTCATTTTTAACAACTGAATGCTGGAGAAGGTCAAGCAGCTCATTTCCAACATTATCAACCACTGGGAATGCTGGCCATACACTGGCAGTTCTACAAGAGAGGAAAAGAGAAAGGAAATTAACGGAAGGTCTTGACTATTCAATCACTCAAATTGCTAGTGTGGTTTCAATGGCATTCAGATTACAGTGAATATCACCCTTTGATATCCTTATAGGTTCCCAATGTAAAGCTATCTTTGGATAACAGAACTAACAACAACTGTTCTTTTTAGATAAAAAAAAAAGATTGTTCAGTATGTGTATGACATATGTGGGTATGAAAAAGTCCATGCTACCACATCATAAGGAGGTTATAGGAAAATGTTCAGAAGTCAATTCTCTTCTATCATGTGGGTCCTGGGCACTGAATTCAGGTCACCAGGCTTGCACAGAAAGTGCTTCACCTACTAAGTCATCTTACCAGCACCAACAACTCCTTTTTATCAGTCATTACATTATAAAGTTGATTGCTAAACCATATCCTTATAAGCCATAGGAGTTCTAATCAATGTTTTAAAAACACATATGCAGTTCTTATCTCTACAGAAATATATTTGGCAAATTTGTGGAACATTTTCAAAGGCTCTTTCTGTGATAAAAAAATGAATCATATCCTTTATTTAAACATATGGGACAATTTAATATGTTTCAAATAAAATATCTAATTACAGATGTCTGTTGTTGAAAAAGTTATGATACTAATATCATAGCTGCTGTCTAATAATAAAAGAATGTTTCTCTGAAATGATGGAAACTATACTGATTTTTAAAGGAGGATCACTCAAGAATTTACAGAAGTCAAGGCTGGGGAAATGGCTCAGTGGGTAAGACCCAAGTTCAGATCTCTAGCACTCACATAAAAGATTGTTCAGGGCAGTATGTGCTTGCAACCCAGCATTGGGAGCCAGATCCTGGTAGATCCCAAAGAGCCAGACTAGCTAAGATGGACAGCTCTGGTTCAGTAAAAGATTCTATCTCAAGAAAGTAAAACAGAACAATAGAGAAAGACATCCCATATTTTGTTCTGGCCTCTACATACTCACAGAGGGAATATGCACATGTAACACACACACACACACACACACACACACACACACACACACACACACAGAGAGAGAGAGAGAGAGAGAGAGAGAGAGAGAGAGAATGAGAATGAGAATATTTATAGAAATCATGCAAGTGGTTATAGACAAAATTTTTCTATTACATAAGCAAGACTGTTTAGAAAATTGTGAATTCATAATGCAAAGTTACATTCCTTACAATGATTAGTCTGTTGCTACAAAGTTAAGAATAAGGGCTGGAGAGATGGCTCAGCAGTTAAGAGCACTGACTGCTCTTAAAGAGGTCCTGAGTTCAAATCCCAGCAACCACATGGTGGCTCACAACCATCCTTAATGAGATCTGATACCCTCTTCTGGTGTGTCTGAAGACAGCTACAGTGTACTTAGATATAATAATAAATAAATCTTAAAAAGTTAAGAATAAAATATACTGATTATCTCTGCCTGAAAACATTCTAAGCACTTTTGGCCAAGCACCAGGGCTGGGACTAGAAGGATAAAAACAGGGAAGGCACAGTCCCTGCACTCAGTGAGCCCATAGATGGTTAGCTTCGTCCCACACAGTGTGCTTACGATCGTAAATGATAGAAATAGCTCTTCATTGATCTGAGAACATGTGCTTACGTTCTGGAAAAAAAGACTTGGAAGTAGGAGACAGAAAAAAGGATGGTAGCTAAAAGTAAAAACAAAACAAAATAAAAACCCCAACAAAAGGCTGGGTGTGGTGGAACACTCCTTTAATCCCAAGACTTAGGAAACTGAGACAGGCAGACCTCTGAGTTCAAGGCCAGCCTGGTCTACAGATCAAGTTCCAGAACAGCCAAGGCTACACAGAGAAGTCCTGTTTCAGGAAAAATAAAAACAAAAACAAAAACAAAAAAAAGATGAGAATTTTTTTCTTTAAGGTCTGAGAACATTTTATTAGAGGTTAAAAAAAATCTAGGGCAGGCAACTTGTAATGTATACATGGAACATCACACACACACACACACACACACACACACACACACACACACACACACACACAGGTGTACCTAATTTCACAAAGTACCAGAGGAGAATGAAAATATGGGAATAGATATTACTGCCCTCAGGCTGTTTCCCTTAAACCAGTGAGGCTGCCTTTAAAAATTGAAGCTTGTACTTAAAAAGGATGTACTGAATGTATAGGTAAGAACATGACATAAGGACTCAGCTGGAAATAGATTTTTTTAACATAAAACACATATTAAACTCAGAAAAAGTTGCATAACATCCCTATTACTCTGAAGGCCAGGGCACAATTCCTCCTCCAGAAAATAGATAATCAAGAGTTTTCTGTACTTAAACAGAGAAAGAAACAAGAAATAACTTTGCATAGTTAAAGATTTATAAATTCTGTTTATATATATAGTTATATAAACATTTTATATAAATATAATAATATAAAATATATCTGTAAATATATAAATATAACATGCATATAAATAACAATATATTTATAAATAATGAATATAACATACAAATAATGTATAAATGTATTTGTAGATATGTTTATAAATATTAATATTTATAGATATAGTTTTATAAACTATGCTGATTTTTTAAAAAGATCAAGTGACATTTAAGAACGCATGCTCTATGCTAGGCCTAGTAGGACATACTTGCAAATTCTAGCACTCAGGAGGCTGAAGCAGGAAGATTATGAGTTTTTAAAGGCCACTGTGGATTATATAGCAAGACTTACATGTGTGAGCTTGAGTGCACACGTTTGGCTCTTCTTGTCTAATAACTTTTGTTACACATCTGCTTGCTTTTATACCAATTATTAGGCACTTGAAAATTAGTTTTTTTTTCTTTCTATCTGAAACTACAAATGCTATTCTTTGGATTTTTTTTTTTTTTTTTTTTTTTTTTTGAGACAGCATCTCTTTAGCCCAGGCCAGTTTAAATTCAGCATGCAGGTTGGGCTGGCCTGGACTTGCAAAAATCCTCCTTCATGTGCCTCCTGAATGCTGGGTTACTAGTGTGAGATACCAAGCTCAGTTAACTTCCTATGCAATATACACAGAGCTACCTTACCAATTTATAGAAATATACTTCAGCTAGCAGGGTAATGGTGGCATGTATCTTTAATTCCAGCACTTAGGTAGAGGCAGCCTGGTCTACAGTGAGTTCCAGGAAAGTCAGAGCTATACAGAAAAACCCTTTCTTGATAAAAGAAAGGAAGGAAGGAAGGAGAGAGGAAAGAAGGAAGGGAGAGAGGGAGGGGTAGACAAAGGAAAGAAGGAAGAAAGGCAGGAAGGGAGGGAGGAAGGGAAGAAAGGCAGGCAGGAAGAAAAGACATAAAGAAACTTTAACTTTTTAAAAGCTAGAATTTTTTTTACACATTATAGTATAAACATCTGTTACTAGATCTATTAGCATTTTGGGGATGCTGGAAGAGAGTGGTCCAAGATGATTTAACACAGGTGTTTTTTAAGAACTAATTCTAAACTGTTTTCTCAGAATGGTCAAGAGCCCATGAATGTGCTCCATGCTGCCAGAGCAGAAAAGATTTCATGGGCTCCAGAGTCTTTACACACCATCAGTATGGAAAGAAGAATGGGACACAAGATACAAATAATACCCTCAGTCTAACCAGAAACATTAAGTGGGGGAAAACATACCTGAGTAAGGGACAATCTGGCACTAAAAATAACTTAAAATGATCTCGGAATATCAAAGTAAGCTTAAGTCCCAGGAAACAAAGACCTGAAGGAGACAGAACAAGTCCTATAAAAATTACAGTGTGATGGCATCAGACAAAGTTATTTAGCATAATTTAAAAGAAAAAAATTAAGGGACAGTGAAATGGGCTGGAGGTTAAGAGCTCCTACTGTTCTCCCAGAGGAGCCATGCTTGGTTCCCAGCGTCCACATGGCTGTTCATAACCATCTGCAACTCCAGTTCCTTTGAGCCTGGTTTCCAAGAGTTCCTGCAAGTTACATGGTGCACACAAACTCGTGCAAGTAAACACACAGAACAATAAATAAGTCTTTAAAAAGAGAAAAAACAATGTCAAAAGTGCCTGTGATGAAGGCAGCTTACTGGATCTCAAATCTTAAGAGGTCATTCTACCTAAAATTATTTTCCTAAGGCTTGCATAAATTGATTACTTCCTTAATGTAAATTTTTAAAAATTTCAATAATTTTTATAATTTAAAGTGATTAGGAGATATTCCACACATGCAGGTATTTTTAAAAACCTGACCAAGTTTGAAGTGACAAGGGGAAAATTAAAGTTTTTTTTTTCCATTTCTGAATTTGAAATCAAGTATACTTTGGGTCAATGTCTCCCAAAAGAGTTATATCCTTAAATATCCCAGAAAACGATGTTTACTATAAGTTTGTTAGCCAGGATATATTTTTGGGGGGTGGGGTAGGCAGTGTAGGTTTCTTTTTTAGTTTTTTTTTATTATTATTATTTTTAAGAATCTCACTAAGATGTCCATACCCAGTTTGGTATTGAATTCCTGGCTCAAGTGATCTTCCTGCCTCAGCCTTCAAGTAGCTTTGATCATGGGCATAATGCTACCAGTCTAGTGAAATGAATTTTTTAAAAGTTTCAATGATTTTAACACTAGAGATTTTAACACTTTTCTTTCTTTTGTTTTTATTTTTTCAAGGCAGTTCTCACTATGTAACTTTGACTGTTATGGAACTCAGGCTGGCCTCAAACTCAGAGATGCTCCTGCCTTTGCCTCTCAAATGCTAGAATTAAAGGGATACACCACTACACCAGCTAGAGATCTTTCCTTAGCATAAAGTTACCATTACAATGACCAGGTGTCAGGTAGGTGGTAGGAGCCAAGAAGTGTTATACAGTGTTCATCACTCATGAAACATACAAAGAAAAAAGAAGTGCAGCTAGCTTAAAAAATTCATGAAATGGTCATATTTTTTAGGCTTATAGCCATGGTACATGCATATATGCAAAGTATAAACTTCAGATTCCTTCAGTATTACAAATGCTTCCTTTTTAGAAATGGGAGGTACTCAAGACATATTTCCATAGGAAAGAAGTTGTGACTACCTATTGTTTGGTTACTAAGGCTAAACAATTACACTTCAAACAACTTTGTTTTGCCTATAAAGAAAATGTGTTATCTCCCCAAAGACCACTGTTTGAAGACAGTACCCTCAGCTACATATTTTACACAGGCCACCAAGCACAGTACATGAACATCACAAGCAGACGGCCCCGGGTACAAGTCTCAGCTCTGCTATACTCACTGGCATTCCCTCCAGGAATCTGACCATGGATACACTTTACAAGAGGGAAGAAGGAACAATTATTACCTCATAATAACTCCAAAGAGTCAAAATGCTCTCCAGGATGCAGCCCACGCCTGTGACTACTTAAAAGCTCCCTAGGTGGTTCTGATGGCAGCCAAGTCTGGAAATCACTATTAGTACCTAACACAGAACCTGCCATCTACTGAATGAATTATCAGATAAACTAAATATTAAATGGTGACTCTTGTGAGAGCAAATATGTCAATATTCCTTTCCAGAAAAATTAACATTATTTTTGAATGTTTTGAGATGACAGCCAAAATGGTCATTAGAAAACTGTCATAACTACAAAATTGTGGGGGTAAGAGAGAGTGCAAGTCTGCATGTATGAAAATTTCATAATGAAATACTTAAAAAACAATTGGATGAAAAACAATAAAAATAGTTCCATATAGTATCTTCCACTAAATATACCCTATGAAGCATTGTAGCCTGTTTATGGGTACTATTATCCAGAGTTGAAGACTAGAGATTATGTAAAGGCAATATATTTTTAATGCCCATAAATTTTAACATTGTCCTCACCATTATCTCATGAAGTCAATTTTAAAGCCAAACATAAACAAAAACAACTATTGTATCTGTGACTGGGGCAAGCCTCAACTGAATCAAAGAGAACTCTTATTACTGAATACCAATGCTTAGTAGATATTTCTCGCCATCTTAATGGCAACAATTTAAACCATCACTCTTAACTTCCATTTTGCTGCAAGATTATAGACAATATAGCATTTCAAGTTTTCAAAATTCCTATGAGAAAAAGAAAAAGAAAGAGAAGCCAACAAACTCAGTAGATCTTTGTAAATTTCACTGTCTCACTGCCAGTTAAAAAAAAAACCCACAATTCTCTACTTTCAACTCCCCCCCCCCCCCGAGGTTTTAGCTAACTGGTCTAACCCTCTCTAACAAATGGTTCAGGAGTTAGTGATTCATCTCTTCAAATATTTGCTTGCATTTAGTTATTAAGCTCATCACTGATGGTAAGACCGTCCTTTTCCCTGAGCAGACTTCAGGATTATGTATGCTGTCGGGAATGGAGAAGCTGGTTAAATGAATGATCATAAGAACAGAAAACAAGTCATCAGGTCCAAAATACCTCATCATTCCAAAACAGGGTTACAAGCTATAGGATGTTCTTTAGCCCTTTACCCTCAAGGCTGAACCAAACAGCATGCAAGGTCAAGTTATACATTGTTTCAGTGATTTTTCTCTCATTAGAAAATGTTCTTGGATTTTCTCTCAATACAGTATGTCTCAAACTGTAACTTCTGGTATTATCTTTCATTGTCCTCAACCAACATTTTATGATGAAAACTTTCAAGCATACAGCAAAGGAACTAATTCACTATAAACAGTGAGTATCTATATATAATCTATATATATGCCACTTAGTCTACAATTCACATTTTGTATTTATTACAAACTTGTCCACTATATCCTTACCAAGCCATGTACATCTTGCAATAATGTATTTTGAAGTTAACTGTATACTTTAGAGTAACCACACCCCCCAATAACTCAGCATACCTATCACTGTGTTTTTTAGAAGCTAAATTTATGTATCGTGCAAACCTTAAGTATCTAAATGCTGAGTTTTGTCAAACACATATATCAGTGTCTTCAAACTCTGTTAAGGTAGGGTTCATTTCCAGCAGGGTACTTGCAGTAACCACAGAGTAAAAGAAAAATATGGGAAACATTACCCAGAAATAAGTTTTTAAAAATATTCTGCAGGATATCTAAAAAAGTAAGGTTTCTTTATTAATTATTGAGGTTGGTTGGAGGAAAACTAAGTAACAAGACATTATTTAGTGCTGTAATATTATCTTATCTTAATAGAAATGCAGATGTTATTTTGACAGCATACATGCCAGGCTGAAACAGAAGGTACCTAAAGTTTCTGTTTGTTTTTGATTTTTTTTTTAATTTATTTTATGTGCTTCACGACAGAGCGTGTAGAATCTGAGTGTCAATCCCCATCCGAATGCATGCCCATCTGTCCGGGACTCTGATTCCCATGGATTGAGGAGGGCCCACAGAGCCCCAGTCCATGGCAGGGGGGCGTTCCCTGGATGTGTCTATATCAGAGGCCAGAAGAAGAGAGTTCCAGATGGCTGTGAGCCACTATGTAGGTGCTGGGAATTGAATCCAGGTCCTCTAAAAGAGTAGCCAATGCTTTTAACCACTGAGCAATCTCTCCAAACTTTCTAAAGATTTTTGAATTATTTAGTTTAAGGTCTAAAGCATTTGCTGTTTTGTTGGAGGAGAAGAGGGAAAGCCTGCAGAAGCCCTCCAGCTCCATGGACCCTGCAGACACTAGGGCCCACTAACTCCAGATGAAAAGGGCCCTGCAAGCCGGGTGTGGTGGCGCATGCCTTTAATCCCAGCACTCGGGAGGCAGAGGCAGGTGGATTTCTGAGTTCGAGGCCAGTCTGGTCTATAAAGTGAGTTCCAGGACAGCCAGGACTACACAGAGAAACCCTGTCTCGAAAAACCAAAAAAAATAAAAAAATAAAAAAATAAAAAAAAATCAGAGGCCCACATAGACCGACTTGTTTGTACACACAAGAGAAAAGGGCCCTGTAGACACTAGGGTCCACTAACTAAGATTAAAAAAAAAAAACAAAAAAACATTTTCTTCCAGTTGCTGGAAAAAAATACCCCAGCAAAAGCAAGCTGGGGGAGAAAAGATTTATTTCAGCTCACAGTTCATGCTAGTCCATCATAGCAAGGACATCACAGAGCTAGGATCTTGAGGAAATTAGTCATATCACACCAGGAACACATAGCAATGGCTGTATAAATCCATGACAGCTCACTTTCCCCCAAGCACAGAGAATGGTGCCACCCACTTATAGGCTAGGTCTTCACACATAATAAAGTTACCCACAGCCATGTCCACTGACCCACTTAATTTGGACAATCCCTCACTGACACCGGAGTGGTTCTGGATTGTGTCTAATTGACAATTAAAGCTAAGAATTAAATGTGCTAAACAAGTTACAGAGAAGGGGCATGTAGGTTATATGCAAATATTATGCCATCTTATATAAGGGAGCTGAGCATCTATAAATTCTGGTACCTATAGGAGACCTGAGGAGCCAATCTCCCTTGCATATCAAGAGCTGGTTGTATTTGATTGGAATTTCATTTTACACCCAGAAGGAAAGGCGGCCTTGATAAGGTATTTTTCACATGACTCAAGTATTCAAAACTGTGTCAGTAGTAGTGCTGAGCATTTGAGGCTTAGGTTTTATGGGGGACTATTATGCCCTAGACTGTATCCTTCAAGTGGCTAGGACAAGCACAGGATGATTCTCCTCTTATGTGCTGAGGTTGGTTTAAGAAAGAACATCTTTGGAAAAAAATTAGGTCATCTCTCTGAACTGAAAGAGTACCTAGAAATTTTTCACCTAAAATGTTGAAAGATTCTAGTCCAATAGCAGCAACACTGGTGTCAAAAACTTATAGCAAGAAGTAGGTGAGACTATGGCAGAAAGATTGATAGAACACAATCCTGACCTGACTCATTACAAAGGAGAAAAGACAAAACCTTTCAGGATTCGAAACATGAATCAAAAATAAAACTAGCTTCGTATAGTGGTGCACACCTTTAATCCCAGCAGTCAAGAGCAGGCAGATCTCTGAGTTCGAGGCCCAGCTGGTCCAGGACAGCCAGGGTTACACAGAGAAACTCCGTCTTGAAAAACCAAAGCAAAGCAAACCAAACCAAACCAAAATACCCAACAACAACAACCACAAAAACAAAAGAAAACAAAACAAAAACAAAAACAAAAACACCTGTTACAGGGAAGATGGCTCTACAGGTCAAGTACTAGTGAAAGGATGAAGACTGGAGTCTGGATCCTTATCGCCCACATAACTGCTGGGCACCCACGGCAGACAACCTGCAATCAATCCCAGCTCTTTAGAGGCAGAGGGGCTCCCCATAGCAAGCTGGCTAGCTAGACTAGCTGAATAGACGCACTATGTGTTCAGTGAGAGACCCTGCCTTAAGCAACTGAGGACGACAATGACAACTTCTGGTTTTCTTGTCTGTGTGCAAACACATGATCAGCTACATGAAAACACATAATACACACATATACACACACTACACATACATATACAGACAAATATATATATATAAGAAATAAAATAAAATTTAGGTCTTGACTAGAGCAAGGAATTTTCAGAATAATAGAAATGAAAAGAACCAACCAAACAGTAAATATTCTTCAATGAGTCTTTTTGTTTGTTTGTTTGTTTGTTTCTGTTTTGTTTTGTTTTTTTCAAGACAGGGTTTCTCTGTGTAGCCTTGGCTGTCCTGGAACTCACTTTGTAGACCAGGCCGTCCTCGAATTTAGAAATCCGCCTGCCTCCCAAGTGCTGGGATTAAAGGCATGTGCCACCACCGTCCGGCCTTTCTTCAATGAGTCTTAAGGATGAAAAATAAAATCTACCTTATATCCCAAAAGGAAATTCTAAGAAAGAACTGAGTTAGAAAGTGCTAATGATGGCTGCAGAAGAGGGGAAAAAAATGAAATATTCTTGATTACTTATCCTCAGCAGGCCCAATAACAGGAAGCATGTTGCTGTATTATCCAAATACATATAAGTTTTAAGGAAAATAACTTTTTCTATTGAAAAAACTCTATGCTCTCAAGAAAAGGAAGCATACATAAGTGGCACAAATGGCAAAATCTTCTTTAATAATACCTGTTTAAAATGGTGTCTAAAACACCTGATTGTATATGCACTTGTATACCCAGCAGCTCTAATAGGTGGAGCCATAAATACCTAGGTGAATGTATTCTAAAATATATAAAACTAGAAAGTTAAAATAGTTACAAACCAGAAAATACGTTTAAAAGTTGTGATGGCACCATTCATAAATGTGAACAAAGATGAAAAGACGTCCCTGCCCTCTTGGCAAAAGGCGCTGAAGTTAGGGATGAAGGATAGCACTAGAGACCATGCTTAACTCCCTGACAAAGTCTATGGCTAACACACGAGGGCCTCTAGGAGGAGGCTATGGGCCCCAGCACTTTCTAGTGCCTGATCACACTGGCGTGTCTCTGTATGGGCACTTCTTAGAAGACTGTAATTTAGCACTAGCAACTGCATTGCAACACCATCTCAAATTTTGGGAGTGCAAGGCCAGTGGGTAAAGGCACTCTCCCACACAAGCCTGGTCACCTGAGTTCAATACCTGGAATCCATGGAAGGGTGGAAGGAGAAAACAAAGTCATTCTCTGATCTACACACACACACACACACACACACACTCACACACACACACACACACACACACTCACACACACACTCACATCATGCACATACAGAGAACAAAAATTAATTTTTAAAAATTGAGAAATTAAAAATTATTCCAGGAGGTAGTAGTGCAAGCCTTTAATCCCAGCACCCCCAGGAGGCAGAAGCAGGTGCATCTCTGTGAGTAGAGGCCAGCCTGGTCTACAGAGGAGTTCCAGAACAGACAGGACGACATAGAGAAACCCTGTCTCAAAAAAAAAAAAAAAAAAAAAAAAAAAAAAAAAAAGACACCACCTGAACATGCCCTGGCCATGTCGCTGTTCTGGGGATAAAACTAAGGTTAAACAGCAAGTGTAATGAAAACAACAAGGACCAGAAATCACAATGGAAAACCAGATTATTTTAAGGCAATATGGATGTTGTAACACCCCCCCCCCCAAATTAAGCCCTTTCTGAATCCTGCAGGAATCCATATCCTGTCCCTGAGAGATGAGAAGCTCCGCATTGGTGCTAAGCGTCTCAGGACAGACCACCTTAGGGAAAAAAGGTACTAACGACTACAATAATTTTTTTTGTTTAAAAAAAAAATCTGTGAGTGTTGATATGTGTTCATATGTGATTACAGACATATGTTATACGTATGTGTGAGGGCCAGGACAACCTTAGGCATTGCTCCTCACCTCCTGTCTTGTTTGAAGCAGTCTTTCTCTGTACGCCAGGCTAGCCGCCAACTTCTGAAGACCCTACCAATTTTGCCTCCCATCTCCCTGTAAGAGCACTGGGCTATTGATTCACCCCACTGTGCATGGTTTTACATGAGTTATGGGGATTTGAACTCAGATCTTCAGGCGTCTATGAGCAAATATGTTTGCCCACTGAGTCATCTCCCCTGTCCAATTGCAGTAAATCCTAATTGCTTTAAGTCTGAAGCAACAAATACATTATTTTATTAAGCCTTAAAACTAACTTGGAAAGTTATTAATATGTAGTACATCAGCATCTATAACTATGAACAATGATGGAACAATAAAAACTGAATAAGGAGTTGTGTTTCCCATGAGGAGGGTGGAGTAGGACTCACAGTCTGAGAATACTGCATTCAGTGAACAAAGGAGAGGAAACTTAATTCTTTAGGAGGGAGAAGTAAGAAAAAACCAGCTCTGAAACATAAACTACAGAGTGATAATATACTTGCTGAGGAAGAAATTTCAGACTTTCTAATTGAAGTGTACAGGACCCATGAAATTATGCCTGGATACTGTAATTTCAAGCAGTAAGAGAGTCACACGTAGAGATAAAAACCTTACCAATTCTAGGAGTACACCAATTTCTTTCTATTTAAATATTTTCTAGTTCTCAAAAACTCAGACAAAAAAGGCAAGTAAGCAATCTGGAGAGGTGTCTCAGTGGCAGAGCACGCCCTGCTCTTGCAGAGGACCCAGCACGCATGGTGGGCAGCTCACCAGTGCTTGTAACTCTTTCTAGAGGAGAAAATATTAGTTCTTTTATCCTACTAAAAGTTATAAAGTTTCCTAAGGGCTGTGGCCCAGGTTTTGGCATTCATCACTTCCTCTCTGTTCTGCTTTCAATTTTTAAATTTAAATACCAGGAAAAAAAAAATCCATCCAATGGCAGATGCCTTAAAAAATGCCAAAGGCTTGAAGAAGAAGGAGGAAGAAGAAGAGGAAGAGAAGAAGAAGAAGAAGAAGAAGAAGAAGAAGAAGAAGAAGAAGAAGAAGAAGAAGAAGAAGAAGAAGAAGGAAGAGGAGGAAGAAGAAGAGAAGGAAGAGGAAGAGGAGGAGGAGAAGAAGAAAAGAAGAAGAAGAAGAAGAAGGAGGAGGAGGAGGAGGAGGAGTCGGCTGAAATTGATTACTGGTTCAGTTGGTCATTTGTGATGCCTGCTGACTTCCCCTTTACACTTAGGACCCAAAACGAATTTTACATTTTACAAGGATCTGATCCTAAAATAGAGAAAATTTTCCATTAGTGTTTTGTAATGGAGATCCCCACCTTCAAGAATTCCTAATAGGGTTGGAGAAATGGTTCGGTGGTAAAGAGCACCCAAGTTCTGTTCCTAGCACTAATAAGCTTACAACCTCTAAAACTCCAACTCCAGAGGTTCACCACCTCTAGCTTCTGAAGGCACCTGCACACATGTGCCAGAGTCCCCTTCCTACATATATGTAATTAAAATATTAAAAATAAAATCCTTTGTTTTTGTTTTTCAAGACAGGGTTTCTCTCTGTAACCCTCACTGGAACTCACTCTGTAGACCAGGCTGTCCTAGAACTCACAGAGATCCACCTGTCTCTGCTTCCCAAGTACTGGGATTAAAGGCATGGGCCACCACCAACACCCTAAATAAAATTCTCTTAAAATTTGTTTTGCAGAAAAGATTTTATAAAATTCCTAATAATTTTTTAAGCTACACAGATTTTAGAGTATTAAAAAAAGTTGTATTCTAAAACCTTCAAGGTGATTCTCAATCATAAAATCTACTTCACTGGACACAGTGGCACACACCTTTAATTCCAGCACTCTGGAGGCAGAAGCAGGTGATCTGAGTTCCAGGCCAGCCAGGGTTATATAAGGAGACCTTGTCTCTAAACACAAGAAACAAAAAAACAAACCTGGGTATAGTATACACCTACAGGAAGCTGAGGCAAGAGGACAGCAGGTTATAGGAATATATAGTAAAATACTATCGCAAAGGAAGAGAGAGATTATTTCATTATTAGGTTAAATATCCTTGAATACTAGTTTCAACACGTGAGTTTAAACAGCTTGTTGTAAATTCACTTCAGAAACAGCTTCTGTTACTAAACTTACTAATCATATTTTAGAACTAATAGAGCGGTTTTTCCCCTGTTCAGTACAGAAAAACAACACACTATTATATACAATTCTAAGCATTTATAAGTATCAAGTTCCCCTTAATATTTACTAAAAGAAGTTATTTTGCTGACAAAGCATAAAAAGTCTACATAGACCATGATAGAATACTTTCTATAATCAATAGTTTAAAAATACTGTATCTAGAAAAAAATAGAGGGCTTATACAAACAGCAAAAAAGCAGAACTTGCAAAGATATTAAACAGAAGCCCTGGGTACCATGTATCCTGGGAAATCAAGAAGCTCACAAAACCACCACAGAAAGTAAAACAAAAGACCAACAAACAATCAGGAAACATAAGATTAAAATACAGGAAATTCAGGTCACCTAAAAAAAAAAAATAAGCCTACTTTAAAAAGACAATAACAAAAACCCTTGTTCAAACACACACACACACACACACACACACACACACACACACACACAAGGAAATCCCTAAAACTTTGGGACATCAGCTCTAACAATGCAGCTCTTACAAGTGCCACTAATCTAAAGTTATTGAAGTGTCACATACTGACAGAGGTAACAATTTTATTATTGTAGTCTTGTAGTATCAGGGGTCTACACAGCAAGTTATCATCTCAAGAAACGCAAACTCTACATAAAATGAAAACTGAAAAGTGCCTTGTAAGCTATTGCTCTGGAGGTACCACAAGGCAGAATTCATGAAAAGAAGAAGAAAACAAAAAAACCCTACAGGCTCATTTACAAATTACAAGTGGTGAGGGTGCTGCCTAGCCTTCACTACCTGTAGCCAGCCATTCAAAGGCCAAAGAACAGATACAAGAAAAAGTGAGCCTACAATATTTAGAACAAACTACTTAAAGAAAAACTTCCCGAAGGAAGTGCTAATTCCTTCCAGCACTACTAGAAGTGGAAAGTTAAATTAAAACTCTCTAAACAAAAGCTGGAAACCTCTTCATGTCAAGGAAGCAGGCAGGGTTTAGACTAACATTTCACTCAGTGATACACGGTTCTCAGAGCTCTACAGGTAATCAAGCTAGTATTTATGCTAATCTCTTACATCAACAATTTTCCAGATTAGAAAACACATTATTCCTCAACAGCAATCCATTACCCTACCTTACTTTCACACGCAGCGTCCATTATTTTACAGAAAAAACCTCTTAAGATGTCAAGTCACTTCAACTAAGGAAGAACAAGCAGATGGGTTAAGTGAGGAGCCTGGGAGACCGCACGACTCTACTTAGACGGTAACAGACACTGCCAACTTTAAAAAGTTCAAAGTACATCACTCCAGGGGATGAAACCTTCCTCTCGGACATCTACGCAAGACAATCTCAAGAGCCCAGCAGCTCTAACTAGGTCTCCCTCTGTTAAGAACAGGGAAAGTGAGGCAGACAAGCGGGCGGGCGGGCAGGAAGTAAAGCCAAATTTGGAGGCTCGCTTGGGGTGCTGCTGGTGGGATGACTCCCCTGTCCCACTCTCTGGCGCGAAGGCCAGAGGCAGCAGAATCTGGGACACATGGTCAGACTCCAGAGTGGGGGAAGAACCCCGACTATTCCCGTTTCCGCTTACCATCCCGATCTAGGGCTTTCCAACGGAAAGGACTGCCCTCCCCAAGGGTTTTTCACTTAATATTTAGCTCAGGCCTGGAGAGGAGAATCCGCTAGGTCTGGTTCCCGCCTCCAACCTCTCTCTAAGGCGAAGAACTCTCTCCAGTCTCGCTCCACGTCGAACTCTCCACCCCAAGGCACCACCAGACCATTCCAGGGGAAGTCGGCTTCCCACTGCAACGCAAAACTCCCCAGAAGGAATCCCTACCTCACGACGTGCGCCCCTCGACCCCTTCGGTGCCGAGGAGCCCGAACGAGAGCCCCCCCCCCCAGCATCCGGAGCCTCCCCAGGGGGTACCTGCTTCTCACCTTAGCCGCAGTCTCCTCGGGAGGGTGACCCCAGGACCTCCTTCAGTCAAGATCCCCTAAAGGGGAACACCCTCTTCCAGGAACCGCTTTCAGGCGCCTCCAGTGCGGGCCTCGGAGGAGAGCGTGCGGGCTGCTTCCCAGGCTCTGACCAACGCCACCCTCTCCAAGACCCTTGCCCGGAGACGGCCACGGCCCCAGTCCGGTCTCTCCGACCCAGGCTCCAGCGGCTGTTCCCTTCCTTCACAGGCGTCGCTAGCCCTCCAGCTCCCTTCCCGGCCACGTCCCCAAGGGGCTTCCCAGAGCAGCGCGGTCGGGCTGTGGCACTGACTTGCACTAGCTCCTGGGCCCACCGGAGGGAGGGGACAGCGACAGCGGCGCGACTCCTTTGTGACAGGTCCAAGAGAGCGGTAAAGATGGACGCGAGGACGCGGCTCTGCCATTACGCGCAGGGGCCCACCCCCGCTTCACACCGCCCGGGCCCTCCCTCGGTCCCCTAGGAAACGCCCCTTCCTCGGTGGCAAACCCTCTCTCTCAGACAGCCAATCATCGGTCAAGGTTTGTGTCACGTGATCCCGCAGCTCGGCCCGCCAGCCTGGAATGAACCAGCTCATCCCCTTGCCGAAGGGCGAACGACCCAATCGGATCGCTCCATACGGTCTTGGAGCACCGGATTTCCACGAGGCGCTCGGGGAGGGAGAGAGCTGTTGATTGGACTATGCCGCCGGAAGCGGGGTGGAAATGTGTTGTGGCTGTAAGGAACAGGAAGCCCCAAAGGGTCAAAAGGAATACAATAGCGAAGTGTGTTTGCTTCCTTTAAGCCGTTGTTCTTTTCTAGGTTTTTTTTTTTTTTTTTTTTTTTTTTTTTTTTTTTTTT
>NC_034609.1:18731157-18787496 GCF_900095145.1 Mus pahari | reverse complement strand
AGCGAAGTGTGTTTGCTTCCTTTAAGCCGTTGTTTTTTTCTTTTTTTTTTTTTTTTTTTTTTTTTTTTTTTTTTTTTTTTTTTAAGAGCGAGAGTGGCCTTGGCGGCGACGGTTTGCGGTAGGCGCCGCGGAGGTGAGGGAGGCTCGCCTCCCGCGCTCTTGTAGGTGAGTACGGCCTGGGTCCGCGCCTGGAGGCGAAACCGGGCTTCTCGGCCGCGGATTTGGTGAACTCCGGCCAGAGTGTGGATTAGGGCCCAGGTTTGTCTTCAGCCCGCGGTCCTTTCTAGTGCGATGTCCTGAGTCGCCCGACGTGGGGAGTTTGCGGTGCCCACCCCGGAGCGGAGCCGCGGGAGTCTGCGGGACGGCGTGGCGGTCGTGGTGGGAGGTCCCGACTCTTAACGCGTTCCGAGCTGCCGGGCCTCTTGTCTTCTTTCAGCACTTTGCTGTTTAGCTGGAGCCATCAGGTCTAAAGTGAGCTGCTGCCTCAGTTTCCATTCGGAGCAGCTCCTCGCTCCCTAGAAAACGTGGAATGCCGGCTTGAGCATCATTGAATCCCGAAGCGAGTAGTTGCAGGATGGGTACATAACAAATTTCCCCGTTGCTGCTCCTCGTTCATTCTCTTCTAGTAGGAAGCAAAGGCTGTGGACCTATTTTGTTAGGACACGACCGGTCGTTGAAATGTCTCCTTGGAGAGTTGGTGCCCTTGGAAGGCCAGTCCACGCAGAGGGAAAGGGAAAAATATTGTTCTTGGAAATGCTTCTTGGAGGAAATCACAAGATCTGTGGCCCTTGGTTTTAAAAA
The DNA here is from genome assembly GCF_900095145.1 of Mus pahari. NCBI lineage: Eukaryota > Metazoa > Chordata > Mammalia > Rodentia > Muridae > Mus > Mus pahari. Next base: position 18,786,695 of record NC_034609.1, on the reverse strand, counting down.
TGCAAACACTTGTGCTGCACCCTTCGGTCAGTCTGATTGTTTAAGGCTAGAGTGGACCCCACAAAGTCTGATATGAACCTCTTTAGGATTTGCAGCGACTTGTCAACCTGTGTAGCAAGTTTCGTTGGTTAAGTGAACTGATTTATTGCTGAGTCCCCAGAGACATCATAAAATGGTTTGAAGGAGCTCCTTGTAGTGGCTTGTACCTGTAATCCTAGGACCACGAGGCTGTGTGGGGGTGTGGGGGAGTGTCAGTTGGAGACAAGCCTGGCTTCCTTAGCAAGACTGCCAGAAAACAACGCAGAATATAAACTACAAAGCAAAATGGTTTGGAGGGTACTGCTTCTGAGATATTTGAATGTGATCAGTTTCCCTCTAGAAGTACTTTTAAGTGTTTTCACCTTTGTTTTGCAGTTTCAATTATGATGCTTCAAACCATGAGTTGCTTTTTTTTTTTTTTTTTTCAATTATCTTGGTATTTGACTTTTCTGGTTGTTGTTTTCAGACAGTCTCTTGTAGACAGTCTGGCCTTGGGTTTGACGTGTATGGAAAAATAACCTTAAGCTCCTGTTTTGTTTTCTTTTTTTTTTTTTCTCTCAGGTGTTGAAATTACAGTTGTATGCTACATTTGGCAATATTAATTAGCCTTTTGACATTGAAATAATGATTTATCCTGTAAATTTCTAGTCACACATATATTGATTCGTTTGACTGTCTTACACACACATTTTCACTCTTGTCTCCAGTTTTTGTTTGCTTTTTTTTTTTTTTTTTTTTTTTTTTTTGAGGCAGGGTCTTGTGATGCTGGCAAAGGTGGCCTACAACTCAAGATTTCCAGACTGGGCAGTTTCTTCATTAATTCTCTTCTGTTCCAACTCTGTTATTAAACAATAATCTTTGGGGAGGTGTTGTTTGTCTTTTGAGACATAATCTCCCTATTTAGCCCTGGGTCTCTTAAAACTGGCTATATAAACCAGACCACCCTGGAACTCACAGAGATCTGCCTGTCTCTGCCTCTGTCTCTCCAGTGCTGGGAATAAAGGTGTGTGCCACCACGTTCCCTCTTAAACACTGACATCTTAAATTCAATTATTGTAGGTTTAGTTCCTGAAGTTTTTGTTTACTTTTATCACTTTAAAAAGAAGTTTCATATTTTTGCTGTTAATTTCGAGGCTTGGTTTTTATTTTAAATATCGTAAGTATATTTGTTGTGTAATCTGTGTATTTAATTCCCGTAGATGTTTTTTCTTGTCCATTATTCCCACAGTTTTCTTTCTTATTTCCCTTCCCTTTCAACGTGTAATTCTTGGGTACCAATTTCCGATGGGGAGGGAAGGGTTATGAGAGCACACCCTGTGAGCTGCCCATGATTTTTCTGTTGCCTCCATAGTACTGCTAGAGTGAATTGTTCAGGTCAGAGAAGTCCTCAGGATGAAATCATCTGAGTCATGGGCTTAATTTCTGGTTGTCACCTTCTAGATTTTATCCAAAGTTTCCACCATCTTTTTGGCTTTTTGGTTTAACAGTTATTATTTAGTTACTTTTGTATGTGATGTCTTTGATATGTGTATGTACATATTTATATGTTTGTATGTGCAGATTTACATGCAATATTACATGTTGTATCAGAGGATAACTTCAGGTGTTGGTTCTCCTACTTTTTTTTCCTTTTAAGACTTATTTTAGAGGGCTGGAGAGATGGCTCAGCAGTTAAGAGCACTGACTGCTCTTCTGAAGGTCCTGAGTTCAAATCCCAACAACCACATGGTGGCTCATAACCATCTGAAATGAGACCTCACACCTTCTTCTGGTGTGTCTGAAGACAGCTACAGTATACTTACATGTATGAGGGAGCCATAAGAGGGCACCAGATTCCCTGGTGCTAGAACTACAGGCAATTCTGTACCTGTATTATGCCTGCAACTGAACCTATCCTCTGGAAATGCAGCAAGCTCTCTTGACTGCTGAGCCATCCCTCCACCTTGTTTGAAACAGTCTTTAGCTGTTTACTAGTACATATGTCAGGCTAGCTGGCCCACGAGTTTCTGGGGGTTTTCTGGTCTCCTGCCTCCCATCTCCAGGAACACTGGTATTCTAGGCATGACCTGGTGTGTCCTGCACTTAATGTGGGGTCTGAAGCTTCAAACTGAGCTTTTCCTGTTTGTTTGGCAAACATTTTACCCATTGACCCATCTTCCAGCTATTATTATGTATTATTACTGCTGCTCCTGCTGCTACATTCCAGCTTTTTAAACATAGCAGTAAAGGACAGGTTTCAATATTTAGTTCATTTTCTCCAGAGGCAAAAAACCTCTCACTCCTTGATTCTGATACTGGAATGTGAAATTTGTGATTTCCTGCACTCTTAAGTGAAAGATGATATTTCTATATAGAATTTCTAATATTTTCACTATGCAGTGTCACAGCAGCTATAAGAATTAGGCTTCCCTATAGGTACAGAGACAAAATTTAGAGCTAAGATGAAAGGATGGACTATCCAGAGACTACCCCACCCAGGAATCCATCCCATCATCAGCCACCAAACCCAGATACTAATGCACATGCCAGCAAGATTCTGCTGAAGGGACCCTGATATAGCGGCCTCTTGTGAGGCTGTGCCAGTGCCTGGCAAACACAGAAGTGGATGCTCACAGTCAGCTATTGGATGGAACACAGGGNCCCCAATGGAGGAGCTAGAGAAAGTACCCAAGGAGCTTAAGGGGGCTGCAACCCTGTAGGTGCAACAACAATGTGAACTAACCAGTACCCCCTGAGCTTGAGTCTCTAGCTGCATATGTAGCAGAAGATGGCCTAATCGGCCATCATTGGGAAGAGAGGCCCCTTGGTCTTGCAAACTTTATATGACCCAGCACAGGGGAATGCCAGGGCCAAGTAGTGGGAGTGGGTGGGTAGGGGAGCAGGGGCGGGGGGGGGTATAGGGAACTTTTGGGATAGCATTTGAAATGTAAATAAAGAAAATAATTTAAAAAAAAAAAAAAAAAGAATTAGGCTTCCCTTTCTAGTCCTCTTATAAGAACTTAGTGCTTAAGCTGGGCTTGGTGACATGTACCTTTACATCCCAACACTCTGGAGGAGAAGCAGGTGGATCTCTGAGTTTGAGGCCAACTTGGTCTACAGAGTGAGTTCTAGGACAGCTAGGGCTACACAAAAAAACAAGAAAAAGTGGGGCGGGGCTTAAAGCTCAGCTTCTTACTCCTGTAGCAATTACTGTGTCCTACTTTTCCTTAAATTGCTTGTGTGCCACATCATTACATTGCTGCATTGACTGTAGTCCTATTTAGTGCCTGTGTCATGAGAAGATTTGCCTTCAAAACAAAACAAATCAAACCCCAAGCCCCCCCCCCCAAAAAAAAAAAAAAACTGGTTTGGGTGGGGAGTGATGAGCCTCTATTCAGAGATAGGGAGAATCTCTTAATTTGAAGCCAGCCTGGTCTATATTTCAAGTTCCAGTCCAGCCAAGGTTACATAGTAAGACTGTCTCTAAAACCCAAAACAAAACATAAAACAGCTTTTAAAAGCTGCCTTGGTTAACCTTTTGCTTCTAGTATCACACAGGCCAATTCCTTATTCCGTTTGATTGTACTGCTGAGCCATGTTAGGATGGGTGTTGGAGGATGGGGTTAGGATTTGGTGTGTGAGTTGGGTCTAAAGGGAACCACGTGGCACAATAGTTTACAATCAAAACTATTCTTGAGCATTTCTCAAGAGAGGCACCATGTTGAATACTAATGCTGAAATTTTTAATTTTTCTTCTTGCGTTTTCTTTCCAGTTTTGAGGTGCTAACAACTAAAATATCCTACTGCTTTTATTTCTTCCCCGAGTTCCAGGTGAAGTAGTTGTTTTGTGCTCTCTTGTCACAGCACATAGCAAAATACAACTAAATTAGACTCACACACAGTGAGGGACTGTGCCTGTTCTGAGAGATAAACTGTAAAGTAGAGAGCTGAACACCAGCTAAGGGAGCGGAGGTGTAAGTTAGTGTTCCTTTCTCCTTTAGTGTAAGAAGATGAATTAGATGGGTGTAAGGAGAGATTGCCTCCGTGTGCTATGGGAAGATTTTGTGTGAATATGAGAGTATGTGTATGATTGTGTAAACATATTAAGTACTTAACATATAAGTGTATATTTCTTTGATGCCTCAAATTTATTACAAACTGCTCTTTATAACACAAACCTTAACTATAGATTAAGATGCTTATGTTATAATCTCATTGATTCATTAGATCACTTTACTTCTGTAGTATATTATTAATAAGTTTCAGTGTTAAAAGATTAATGTTTCTTTTCTTACTGATTGCTTTATCCAGTAATAAGTATTAATAGAGTTCTTTATTAAGTAATTTGTCATTCTCGAAACAAGTTTTATGACATAGGAAAAGTAGACTTGATCTAAATTACTAGTGCTTGGTAGCAGTGTCTTCTGGCTAGAAAGTAGTCTTTTGGGAGGTTTAATTGGACTATCTAGCAAATCTAGGTGTGGGTGTGAGTGGTTAGATGTGTGCCCCCATTCGTGCACCTTTATACTTGTCTCTCCATGAATGTGAAGGGCATAAGAGGGTGCTGGGTATATCATCTGTTATTCTCTTGTCTATTCCTTTGAGGCAGAGTCAGTCTGTCTCTGTCTGTCTGTCTCTGTCTCCCTCTCTCTTTTTCTCTCAACCTGGAGTTTAGGATTTTGCAGATTGGTTCCAAGCCAGCAAGTCACAGCTAGCCTCTTGTTTCCACCCGGTCAGAGCTGGGGTTACAGAAGTGTGCTTGACTTGTGGCTTATTACTTGAAAGCTGGGATCCAAACTGTGGTCCTCAAGACTGCACAGCAAATGCTCTCAACCACTGAGTCCTCTCTGTCTCACTTGTATTTGAAGTACAGGAAGGCTTACGCATTAGGGTGAAAACAGTGGAAAGTAGTCACCTGTCAAAAGAAAATGGGTTGGCTTATTTTTGCTACCCTATAAAGCTTGTAACACAGAAATCTGATTCCTTGAGTATATTTCTACATGTAGGGTCTAATTTTAGAAGGGTATGGTGGCCAGCCAGATGTAAACTTAGTCTGCCATCACATAATTCAACTCCGTAGGAAAACAGATCTCATTAATTTGCATCACAGCACTAGTTACAAGTTTCGTGGACTAAGTTTTCAGTCCTAGGATAATGATTACTTTGTAAGTTGTGCACTTTTAGAACTTGCAGAATGTGCTATAAGACACCACCTGTTTTGTCTCCCCAGCCTGGAAAGGAAACACTGACTCCAGTAGAAACACACTACTGCAGTGTGTAACAAGTTACCCTGCCTTGAAGTATAAAACCTTTGGGTTTTGGCTGTTAAATGAGTTTGTAAGCCATGGCTCCTTTTGGAGACAGAAGTCTCACTGTATAATAAACCAGGTTGGCCTCAAACTTTTCAATCTTTGAAACTTGTTTAAGTTTAAATAGAGTGAGTTTTATTTCTAAAACATCCATATTGAAGAATGTTGAATGTTTCTTTTTGTACTTCGGCAATAGTGCACTTACCTAGCTTGTGAGTTACTCTAGGCTTGACCATCAGCTCTGGGGGAAGAGTATTTGGTTTCATAGTTGAACTCATTTTTCAGATACCTTGAAACAGCTGGACAAGGAAAGAAAAGCTCACTTTAGTCAGTCAGTGTGTCTGTCTGTCTCTTACCTTCCACCCCTCACAGCGTCTTTAGTCAGTCAGTGTGTCTGTCTGTTTCTTACCCGCCAGCCCTTACAGCATCTCACAGTAGCCTTGACTGTCCTAGAACTCGTCGTGCAGACAGTGCTGACCTAGAACTTAGAGAGATCCTCTGTCTCTGCCTTCTGAGTGCATGCTGGTATTGAAGGTATGTGTCACCATGCTTGGTTTATTTAATCTTCCTAGAGTTGAACACAGGAAGGACAAAATAAACCTTCCACTATAAATCCTCTGCAGTTCTGTATCAATCTTGATAGATTCCCCTAATTCTGGGCTTTTTATCTTTATTTATTGTAGCAAACAAAAGGGGAAAGTATAGACTTGTGAAAATTTGGCTAAGCAATAGGAATTAAAAGTAAATGTAATCTAAATCCCTTAATTCTGTAGTTAAGATGAGGAACCTTCCTAATGCTGTGGGCCTCTAGTACAATTCCTCATGTTGTGGTGACCCCCATCATAAAAATTTTTTGTTACTTCATAACTAGTTTTGATACTGTTATGAATTGTAACATGAGTTTTTTGGAAATGAGGGTTGGTAAATGGGGTCACAACCCACAGGTTGAGAACCACTGAGTTAAAGAAAGCCAGCAAGAATTATCTTTTGAAAGATGGTTTCAGTTGTGTAACAAAGAAAGATGTTTCAATTTTGGTTCTGTTTTTCCTGTTGCCCAAACTTAACTGGTGCTTGAACAAGAATTCCTTGAGACACTGAAACTGCAATAAATCTTTGTAGTGGCCACTGTTGCCTAACTTAACACTGAACAGTATTTGGGGATATTCATTGAATACACTTCCCTGCTCAGATTCTTTAGCTCCTCCTAGTGGTTAGTTTATTTAGTAAATTCTTATTACACACCTGCCGTGCTCCACACTGTCCTGATAGGTAGCACTCATGAGTGCTGTCTACAGGGTCCAATGTATGTAATAGGAACACAGGAAAGAAATGTGCAGCCGCTACTCTAGAAGGACATGGGAAGCTTCTTAGAGGGAGGGATCTTCATTCTGAGTCTGAGCAGAGAGATTCACATGAGGTTTGAAAATGAAGCAAGGTAGAGGCAACAAAGCCTGCAGAGAGGCAGACCGGGTTGTGAGATCTGCAGTGTGGCTTTCCAGTGCCATGTGGAGGAATTGTTGCTGTCAGTTAGATCAGGAAGATGGGGGCGGTGAGAATGGGAGTTGATAGGAGCACACAAATGAACATGGACTTTACCCTGACAGAAGCAACATTCAACCACAAGGTCAATTCACACACAAGAGGTATTTATGGCAGTGCCATTTAACATTTTGATTTTTGTTCTCGTGTGTGTGTGTGTGGGGGTGGTGGTGATGATACTGGTACTTTATGTAGGACAGTAACAGGCAGATTTACCTTTAGAAAGACCATTAGATTGATAATGGGAAAAATGATCTGAATGGAGGCTAGAATAGAAACTACCTGTGGAATACTTTTAAAGTATGCAAGATGGAGCCTCCAAAAAAGAAATAGAAAGGAAGAGGCCCACCACAAAAAGAAGAGGATAGGTTAAGGAAACCTCATCCAGAGGTAGAGACAACAGAACTAGGTGGCAGGTGGAATATAAAAGTATAAAGAAGGAAAAGGAATCTAGGTGCATGCCCAAGTCTTGAGCCTAGGCATCCGTATATGTGCCTGCAGTATCTAATACTGCCTGTACTGTTCGCTTTAGTGGTTTATTATGTACCATATTATCTGGGTTAAGTATAAGAGTATTGACCTTACTTCATAAAGTCTAGCCCAGTGTTGGATAAATAGAATTACCAACTTACATGTGGAAAGAATGATATATGTGTACATTAAAGTTTTATGTGTCTTCTAAGTTCTCAGTTTGATGTGGTTCCATTCCTACTTAAAAGGTCATATTTGTTTATGACTGATTTCTTCCCTTACCACTGTACCCAGCTCAGAGCTTAATATAGTTCTCTATAGTAGTAAGAAGCCTTTCAAAGCATTTTGAAATGTGCCAAATACTGTGCCAAGTGCTTTGCATGAATTGTCTTGTTTTCCCACACAAAGACTTTATGTTGTACAGGGCTGTCTTGGTCACTTTTGGTGAGTGTGATCTAGGGATAAGGATGTCAATCAAGACTCAGAAGAATTAAGTGACTAGCCCAGTGTCATACCAAGTTCTAATTCTGACAGAGCCAGATTCTGAACTTGAATCTTTTGCTGTTAGAGCCCATGGTCTTTATCATTGCCTGTGCCTACCTTAATAAGAACACAACAGAAGACACTTGCTATAGATTAGTTGAATTGAGCAGTCTTATATTGAAAGGTGTGTAAGGTTAAACTAGCTTGTCTTGCAATATTATTTTGAAACAAAATCATTATATAGCTCAAGCTGGCCTAGAATTTATAATCTTCCTGCATCAGCCTCCCTATTGCTGGGAATACAGGCATGAGCTGCCATACTCAACCTATATGGCTGTAGTTATTGACTGAAAGAAGATTGTAATTCTCAAAAGACCTGAATATTTTTTGAAGAAGAAATATTCTGACTATTATACAGAATACTCAGAATTTGGCTATTCATTCATCACTAGTTTTTTAATGTGTCAAAGGACAGCTTGCAGGAATCCATTTTTCCTTCTACCATGTGGATTCTGGGAATTAAACTCAGGTCATCAGGCTTGGCAGCATACATGGTTACTCTCTGAGGCATTTGCTGGCCTGTTTTTTGAGATATGTCTCAGGTATTCAAGAGTGGCCTTGAACTCTTGATCCTTTAGGATAAAAGGCATACATGTGCCACCAAGCCAGGCAAGTTCCACTGCTTTGAAGCACGTTTATCTCCATCTTGTAGGATTAAAATACTGGATGTTTTCCTTTGAAAAGCAGCAAGTTAAGAGTAGGTATTACCTTTTTATAATAAAGCCTTGTTGTGTTGGAGAAGAGTCACCTTTTGTCATCTCAAAATTTATGTGTGGATTTCATAGGAACAGAAATTTCAGAGCAAGAACTGTAAGGTGGAGAGGGAGCTGATTACCTGGAAATGGAGCGCAGTGGCCCATCTTGAAGGTCTAAAATAGGAATTGCTGATTCTGTTTTTGGTGTGTGTGATGGATTCTGATGCCAGGAGGAGGCTGTGAGGGCCTGTCCTGTTGTGAGTTATTTCCTAGGAAATAGGAGTAGGGGGAGGAGAGTAGACACTTGATACCGGGTGGGAGGGGTGACGCTACAGCAAAGGTAGAAAGGAGAAAGCAAGGGTCCAGCGTGACTCCCATTTCCTGAGTGCCTGCATAGCTCACATTCTTTGCTGGGGACATTTCATAAACTGTTGGCTCTTTATTCCTTAGAAATTGCTCCAAAGAGCTTGAGGAATTTTGCAAAGTCACAAAGACAAGGTAATCCTGCTTTTGTCTTGAGTACCTGGCTGCAGGCATCGAGTAGTACTACATCTCTATATCTGAAGAAGCTGCACTGTGGGCCAGGTGGGATATCTCTCAGGTGACTTAGTTTTCTTTCTAGTGATTGTCAACAATTCTCATTTTTCACATGGAACTAAACCTCAACAGTAGGATGGATTCAGGCTGAGATGATTTCTTCTGTTTTGAATGTTTGGGTTTAATGCCCTGATTCTTTTTTTTTTTTTAATCTTTACCAAACAAAAACTTCATTCTGGGCACTGGAATTTGAAAATATAGCTGAAATTGACGTGCCCTTGTTTTCTCGTGTGTCTCTCCCCAGGCTGAGGAATGAGCCCAAAGCCTACATTCCCAACATGGTAGTTTGAATGAGAATGGTCCCTATAGGCTCACATTTGAACGCCTAGTTCCTAGTTGGTTGAATTGTTTGGGAAGGATTAGGTGAGGCCTATTTGGAGGAGGTCACTGGATGTGAGCTTTGGGGTTTAGAAGCCCCTCTACATTCCCAGTTGCCTCGCTGTCTGCCTTGTGTTTATGGATCAAGATGTAAGATCTCTCAGCTACTGCCTTAGGGCCATACCTGTCTGCCTGCCTGTTGCCATGCTCCTCACCCTGATGGTGATGGCCTTTAACTCTCTGGAAACCTGAGCCCCAAATTAAAACCTGCCTTCTATCAGTTGCTTCAATCATGTTGTGTTTTCACAGCAAGAGAAAAGTAAGACACCAGCCCTTAGGTTTTTGAAATAAGGTCTCACTGTGTGGCACAGATTGGCCTCTAGCCCACTTTTCTGTCCTAACTGAGGGCTGAGACTACAGGGATTGGTTATCATGTCCAGCCATGTCTTTGTTTTAACTGAGAGTGTGGTTTCAGAGGAGGAGGAGGAGGAGAGGAGTATGATGAGGTGGGTAAACATGTGATTTTTGAGAAAAGGTATCATTATGTAGTGCAGTCTCGCCTTGAATATTGCTGTGTATTCGAGGCTTATCTTGAACTTAGGATCCTCCTGCCTCAGTCTTCATGAGCATCGAGGTTACAATCATATGTGTACAATCACACCAAGCTGAGAATATGAAAATTCTCCACCACTTGCTGCCTATATGCCATGAGCAGATCACTGAGCCTGTGTGTCAACTTCATCTGTGACGAGTCTTTCTCATAGGCTCTGTATGCAGAGAAACTTGATAACATGCAAAAAGTATGCAACACTTGTGAAGCGCTTTAAATTGTTAGTTGCTTTTTGAAGCTGCAGACTTTTTTAAAAAAAATTATTTTATATATATGGGTATTTTGCCTACATGTATGTCTGTGGCATACATATGGTAATACGTGTGTACCAAAGCCAGAAGGTGGTGTATCACCTGGGGCTAGCATTATAGACAGTTTTAAGCCAAAATGTAGGGACTGAGAATTGAACAAGGAGGAAGTCAGAGCTCTTAATCACCGAGCCATCTCTTTAGGCCCAGACTTAGTTTCTAATGAACTGTTAGATGGGTTGTCAAAGGTTATCTTAGAATAGACATTGGGTTGGGTTGCATTTGTGCCTCTTTGGTAGGTAGTAATGTTGTAGCGGTAGGTAGTAATGTTGTAGCGAACACAAAAAATATGTCTGAGTAGATGATTAACTGTAATTCTTCAGAAAAAAATTTAAAAAGCCAGGAGCCCAAGGTTTGCACATGCTAGGCAAGTGCTATAGCACTGAGCTACACCCCCAGCTCCAAAATGTTGACTTTTTAAAGACGTCCCCATCTTTATTTCCTTATTCCTGCTTCTCTGAAGAGTTGAAGAAAAAGAAGAGAGGAAGTTTGGTGTCTTCTACATCAGGATACGCATTAAGGGCTCGGGCCTGTAGGGATAAAGAGGGTCACTGCTTCACAGGGAGGACAGGCAGAATCGATGACAGCAGCTGCTTACTGTGGAGAGCGTTGGGCTTAACGTCAGGTGGGTCTGGCTCTTCTGCTTCCACTCTTTATACTCATGTCTTGTTGTCCTAGATCTGCCACCTCCCTGCTTTATAGACGGGACTTGACTGCTAAAGCGCCTTGAGTACCTGAGAGTCTCCATTAGAATCTGCTTTGGAAGCAAGAACAGGTAAATCAAGGCAGTGGGATAGCAACTGGAAGAAGGTGGCAAATCTTATAGCTGTGAAGCAGGATGTTAGCTGAGAACAAGTTTGGAGCCCAGAAGGCCCATTTGTCTAGAGTGCTGAGACAGGGAAATAGCGTCCGTGTGACATGCTGTAGAACGCCATGTCAGAATGATTCTAGAATCTCTCAGTGACTGTGGATAGCACAGATGTGTGCTGCCTGATAAGCCAGAATAGACCCCACATCTCAAGTGCTGGAACATAGATGTGCACTATCACACTCCGTGTATGTGGTGCTGGGGATCGAACCCAGGGCTTCGTGCATGCTAGGCAAGCATTGTACCAGCCGAGCTACATCCCCACCCTGCTCCTAAGGATTTTAATTGTAGTTCTCCTTTGATTTTTTTTTTTTTTTTTTCTGTAGACTGTACCATTATGGATGGAGGGGATGATAGTAACCTTGTCATCAAAAAGAGGTTTGTGTCTGAGGCAGAGCTAGATGAGCGGCGCAAAAGGAGGCAAGAAGAATGGGAGAAGGTGCGAAAACCAGAAGACCCAGAAGGTATGTAGATAGACCTAGAGTTGGACAGCATTCATTTAACCTTTTTCTAAAAAACAATAATTTGTTTTTATATGTATTGGTGTTTTGCCTGCATGTGTGTCTGTGTGAGGGTGTCAGATGCCCTGGACAGTTGTGAGCCACCATGTGGGTGCTGGGAATTGAACTCAGATACTCTGGAAGAGCAGCTAGTACCCTTAACCACTGAACGCTCTGAACTCTCCAGCCCCTCATTTAACTCTTTAATCTTCACAAAAACCCTGCCAAGAAGGTGCTAACTGTCCTCACTAGAGGCTCACAGGGTGAAGTAAGCTATGTGAATTCTCCACAGCAGAACCAGTACTCCTTATTTGCCCTCCTCCCCCCACCATAGCGCCTTCTAGGAGATTCTACTAGTTGCTTGCTTGCTACAGGTAGAGGGGCAGTTGGAACTGAGATGCTGCTAATAGGTTTGAACTGGCTGCCCATCCAGTTAGCAATGTGATATTAATAGCTGTCTTTGAAAACCGCCTGCCCCTCTCTGTATGAGGTGCAAAGAGAAACTATAGACTTTGTGTTATTTTCACCCTCAGATGTAGAGAGACTTAACTATTTTTCTAACTCTTGGTGATTCCAAAATAATATGAAACAACCTAAATTCTGTGTCTCCTTTATCCCATCTCCCTTTCAGAATGTCCAGAGGAGGCATATGACCCTCGGTCTCTGTATGAACGGCTGCAGGAACAGAAAGACAGGAAGCAGCAGGAGTATGAGGAGCAGTTCAAATTCAGTAAGCTTCTGAGAATGGACATTTGAGGGACTCACTGAGCCTTTTGATGTACTTTAGCCTCATGAAACCATCTTTGTTACTAGCAATAGAATATCTTGATTATCCAGCCTCCAGGAGCTCAATTCAGTGGAAAAAAGACCCATCTTCTGCCTTCCTTTTGACTTAGAGCTTAAGATACGATTTGAATTCTGTGCTAATTTCTAGTACTGTGAGAAATGCTTTGACTTGATACCATACTATTTATTAAAAAGCTATGGTGTTTAGCAATTCTTCCTTGTAATTGCCTGAAGAATCTGCTGCTTGTTTAAAAAGGAAAATGGCCAGCAGTGTGGTTCATGAGTACCAGTGCTTGTTGTGTGAGCTAACAACCTGCGTTGATCCCCAGATCCCACAGTTGGAAGGAGAGAATCGACTCCCAAGGGCTGTCCCTTAGCCTTCACGTGTGTGCCCTGGAGCATGTGCACACGCACTGTGCACAGAATAAACGTGTAGGGAGGGAAGGTCAGAGAAGGTTGTTTGTCTCAGTCTCCTCAGTGCTCCCTCAGTCTCCTCAGTGCTCCCTCAGTCTCCTTAGTGCTCCTTGTTCACTTATTTCCTCAGAAAACATGGTAAGAGGGTTAGACGAAGATGAGACCAACTTCCTGGATGAGGTTTCTCGGCAGCAGGAGCTGATAGAGAAGCAGCGACGAGAGGAAGAACTGGAGGAACTGAAGGAATACAGAATATCCTTTGTGCTTAGAGAGAAATGACTCACTTTCCTCACAAATATAAAGAGGCCTTCTACCTAGTCCTTACAGTTTGTTAGCACTGATGTCTCTGATTCTGAGTGATTGATTGGGTGTGACTGGTGGGGTGTGTTGCGTGTGCATATCTATTGTAATCAGAATTCAATGTTTTTCAGGATTAGCCAGGCATAAATTCTCACAGTCAGTAGTGGGGTGTTCTTGCCTTGTAGGATTAGACTTAGATGGGCGATGTAGCCAATCTCACTGGGGAGACATTATCTTGTGAGATTTAAAAAGTAATGTTTCTGATCTTTTCTATGTATGTACACACAGTGCATGCTTACTGAAGTCAAAGATAATCTTATCCAGTGGCCCCCTCTTTCACTGCTTTAGGCCCTTGGATAGGCTCTCTGTGAACCTGAGCCCTGCTATGCCAGCTAAGCTGCCTGGCCAGTAAACTCCTAGGGTCAGCCTGTCTCTACCGTGCCTGGTTTTTACAGATATGCTCAGGGTTGGAACTTAAGTCCCCATGCTAGCCCAGGCAGTGCTTTTACTTACTGAACCTTTTCCCCAGACCTAAAAGGGCATGTTCAGAAACATTCTGCTTACTCTTCTGTTTTAAGCAAGATTAGACAAGCCTCCCATACACTGAGAACTACTCCTGTAGTGGGCTCAGGGACCAAGGACAGTCATTTTACTTTGACTTAATATTGCCTTGTTGGAAACATCTACTTGTATAACTTTCCCATTTTCCTGAGATGGTCTCACTGCATAGACTAAGTTGGCCTTAAAGACTCTTGCCTCTTGAGTGCTAAAGTTACAAATGAATGCCATGTGCCTCTGAATGTCTTACTAGGCTCCTGCACATCTTACTTAGATAATGAACAGCCGTCAGTTCAGGCCACATTGAGCCCAATCGTGCTTCCCTCCATTACAGTCTTTCCCTCTTCCCTGTCTCCTCTACTCTGCCTTAGCCAAAAGTACTTTGAAGCGTTCTCCAAACCTCTCTAAATCTTGTTTTCTTTCTCATCACTCTAGACTTTTGTCTGTATTGCTAGGGTTACTACTAATTGGTTTCCACTTCTCTTTGCCCCAACAATCTGTTCTTTGGGCAGAATGGGAAATTGTTAAAGTTATCTGGCATCATGTAACTTTGAAATACTTCAGTGATTTTTTTTTTTACACCCCCCCCCCCCCCCCGTGACAGTTAGTCTAAAGTAGACCTCTTTTTGAGACAGGATCTCACCGTGTAGCACTGACTAGACTAGAACTCACTTTGTAAACCAGGCTAGCCTTGAAATCACAGAGATCACCTGCCTCTGCTTCCTGAGTGCTGGGACTAAAGATGTACACCACCATATGCCTGACTCAAGTCAGCATTCTTTCATCAGGCTCTGCAGGGCTCTGCGTGACTTAGGGTAAATCGCCTGGCCTGGGGTTCTGTAGCCACTCTTCCTGACGTTTACTGTACTCTAGCCTCTGGCCTTTAGGTTCCTTGCACATCAAGTGGATTCTATTGCAAGGCCTCAAATTCATGGTTTCCTCAACCTGAAATGTCAGATTTCCCAAGGCTAGCATTTCATGGCTTGGGACTCAGTTCTGCATGGTCGCAGCTTCTGATTGCTGTACCATTACATCCTGTTTACCACCCAACTGGTATTGCATGCAGTGTCATCTGGGAATTTATACATTCGAAGCACATACTCTACTGAGCTACCCAAGCTCCATCATTTTGTTTTAAATAGGGCACATGTTCATTTGTCTAAACAGGGCGCATGTTCATTTGTTTGCTCTGGTGCATTTTATCTCTTTACTGCTAAAATGTAAAGTAAGTTCTATAACAACCAGAATGACTGAATTCTTTTTCCCCCGATGCCTAGAATATAGTAAATTCTCAATAAATATATAAATAAATGAGTATATAACCCACAGGAGCTATTGGTAGTCCATCCTAACTTTTACCCTTCTGCAAGGAAGCCTATTTGGATATTTTAAGCTTGTAAGTTGAGTAAACTCACTGTTCTGTTTGACCATGCTTCATCAGTGAATTGGTAATTGATGGTGGGGCAGTCAGTGTGCATCCCTGACTGGCTTGGAATTTACTATGTAGACAAGGTTAGACTCAGGGACAGAGGTCCACCTGCCTCTGTCTCCCCAGAGCTTAGATTAAAGGTGTCTTCTACTATGGCTGGTTTGATGGTAGGATTTTCTGTTTGTACTAGCTAGTATTTTCCTGCAGAGTGTATACAGTAGGTCCACTAAACAGTGTGGGCAACAATGTGGGCAGATGCTCTGTGCCTTAGTGACAAAGTTATAGGTAGAAACTGCAATGTACTAATGGCTTTGACAGTTTTTACTAGGAAAATTAAGTCTCTTGTTTCAAATCCCCCTCACCACCCCCAATAAAAAGGAACATTTGGGGCTGACAAGATGGCCCAGCAATTAAACCCTGGTGGCTTGAATTTGATCCCTGGGACCCATATGGTAAAATAAAGAACTGACTCCTGCAGGGGGTCATCTTACCTCTGAACACTTGTGGGAAACATGCATCCCATCTCCCTGAGTGTGTGCTTACATGTAATTTTAAGAAAATGAAGATTGAAGGCTAGCAAGGTGGCTCAGTGGGTAAAGACATTTGCCACCTAGCCTGGTATGTGTGATGAGGTGATCCCTGTTTCTCCATCTTTCAATGGCTTCTTCTTGGATGTCTTGGGCACTAGATGTCACTGTTGTGCAGTAAGGCACTGCTGCATCCTAATAGCTGTCAGATATTTACCTGCTTACTAAGTTATGAGGAAGAGCCTAAAACAGAACATATGCTAGCGGAGAGAACAGCAGGAGTGACAGCCTTGTGAGCTGGTGGTTACCGTGATGTGACAAGTGCCCTGCTTACAGATTTTCTGCCTTTTGTGGTACTGGGGAGTAAGCCTAGGACCTTACATATGCTAGGCAGCCTCGCTAGCACTGCCTTTTTTCTACTTTTTATCGTGAGAAAGGAAAGTTAAAAGCTCTGATACGTAATGTCAGTCAGAGCTAGGAGCATGAGTACTGGCTGCTAGCCTTGGTTCGAGTACATGCTGAGAGTTGATGCAAAGTTACCCCTCAGTTTCAGCTGCAAACATTTCTTTTTTCTTTNTTTTTTTTTTTTTTTGGTTTTTCGAGACAGGGTTTCTCTGTGTAGCCCTGACTGTCCTGGAACTCACTTTGTAGACCAGGCTGGCCTCGAANTCAGAAATCCGCCTGCCTCTGCCTCCCAAGCGCTGGGATTAAAGGCATGCGCCACTACTGCCCAACTCAGCTGTAGACTTAAAACTGACTCTTCTGGAGCTTTGCCTCTGCCCAGAGGACAGCAGAATAACAGCGTAAGCTGACATAGCTGTGGCTGGCTTGACCCCTCCAGAACCCAGAGTAGGGCTTAACCCTCAAGTAGCTGGAATATAGACCTTCACCAACCGGTCAAACCTGTCTGCCTCTCAATCTCTTTGTGTGTGTGTATCTCTGTCTCTCTCACTCTCTGTCTTTGTCTCTATGTATGTCTCTGTCACTGTCTTTGTGTGTGTGTGTGTGTGTGTGTGTGTGTGTGTGAGAGAGAGAGAGAGAGAGAGAGAGAGAGAGAGAGAGAGAGAGAATGCATGTGGAAAGTTAGACCATTTTATAGGAGTCTGTTCCTCCTTCTACCATGTGTGTTCTGAGGATTGAACTCAAGCACTGTGGCCAGCGCCTTTACTCCTCAAACCATCTTGGCAGTCACATAACAAAGATCTTAAGGAATATAAAGGAAATTGAGAAGTTACCATGACTTCCTTAGAAATAAGTAAATAAGTCTCACCTTTCAAAGGTGAAATCCAGTTTTGCAGAATGTCCTCATGACTGTTGGTGACATTCAGATGAGAACCATGAGCAGCAGCGTGTCCTGCTGGTGCAGCACATCAGAACACTCCAGTGAGAAGATTGTAAATGCTTCAGACATAGTAAGGGAGCCCAAAGGCCTTATTCAAAAGCATAAGCAGGGCTGGGTGCATTCATGAGTTTGAGGCAGGAAATTACTAAGACCTGACCTTCAAACATGCGCACAGTGATACACACGTGCCTTCATTCACATATACATATACACAATACACATATACACATACACATAGGATCCGGTGCTTTAGATCTATATCCCAACCACTTGGGAGGCCAAGTCAGGAAGGGCTCACATTTAAGTTCCTCCAAGGAGTCTATGTATTACATTTGTTGTCCTCTGGATTTACTTTTGCTCTGTAGTATTTCTTCTTTTGGTTAATCTGACCCTTAACCTGTAACTCACAGTAATCTCAACAAGGTTGGAATTTCTGCAGAAAATAAAGAAGTAGAGAAGAAGCTGGCCGTGAAACCCATAGAAACCAAGAACAAGTTCTCCCAGGCAAAGCTGTTGGCAGGAGCTGTGAAGCATAAGAGGTCAGCGAGCGTATGCACATGGTGAAAATCTCCCTCTGGCCACATAGTCTGAAATGCCACTTGCAATGGTGCCCAGAGCAAATGGTTATTCAGCATGTTCCTGTGACAATGCTCCAGTGTGCTTGCCTTTCTCTGTCCCCTGCCAGATTTAGTGTCCCAGTAGCCTTTGACCCTAGCCTGATTGGATCACTCATTCAGCTGACATACAGCTCCTTTTCACTGAGCACCTGCTGGAGGTTAGATTTCCTCTAATGGCCTCACAAATTGCTCTCACCGGTTCCTCAAAGCATTGGTTATTATGACCAATTTTACAGATGGAAAGACAGCTGGAGAGATGAACTTTTGTCCACGGTTGTACAGTAATAAAGCAAGAGTTCAGTGTTGAGCTTTTGTGTCTCTAGGCAAATGAGGCAGCAAATGTTTCAGGATTGCTGTTGGTGATGGGGTGACAGCATTGGGAGGAGCCCAGCTGGAAGTGTGCTTCCTGAAGCTAGAGAAGGGCTTAGAAAAATGTTGACAGAGTAGGGTACTGGGACTGATGGACAGGCAAGGGAGAAGAGACCCAGAGAACAACTGCTACAGAGGTATTGAGAGAATAGGGCAGCTGTGACAGGTTAGAGACCTGGCTACTGCTCGCTCTGACTGACGTGGGAGTAGCACTGCTGGAGATTCTGATAAGTTCTTTGTCATGTTTGCTCTTCCCTTTTCAAATCCTGAAATGGCACCAAAGTGATTGAATCAGCTTGACCGACCAGACCGTGGGCGAAATGCTGTAAAGTGCAGTCTATTAGGAAAATCAATATGGTGTATTGGCAACCAGCCACATATTTTGAATAGAGTGTATTGATGCAGTCTTGTGGTTTGGCACATCTTCTATCTGCTGCAGATGTTCCTAGGAACACTGAGCACATGTAAAATGTCATTGTGGTACAGCAGCAGCAGGGGGAGGATTGTGGTCAGAGAAGAAGCCTTAACAAACCATGAATCTTTAAACACCCCATGTAAGCCTCCCAAAGTCCACCAGCTCTCAGGAGTCAGACGTGGGCCAGTTTGATGAGTCTCCAGGTGGGCAGTTACCTCTTAGGTATTCTTGCACTGCCAAATGGTATTTCAGCTGTCTTCCTTAATCATTCTTTATATCATACTTAGGAAAGGTTCTGTTAGCTTATTTGGTGATCTGTATAGAGTCTCTTGGGTTTTCAAAATGCATCACTTAATGTTGCTTTCGAAGCAAGGTGACACTTTAGTCTCTTGGGGCAGGAGTTTCTGAGCTTCCCTGCTTTGGTTTATTAATGTCAGTAATGTGGACTCATAGGCTTCACACCAATTCTGGTTTAGTAACACACACACACACACACACACACACTACTAATACATTACAATCCTAGCATCTTAGAGGCTATGAAATATGGTACTTAGTTTTTCCTTACTAATCCTAACTTAATTGTGTTGTGGAATTGTGGTTTGTATATCCTAATTTTTATTTTAAAGATGGAATCTCCCTGTGTAGCCCTGGCAGGCTTGGATCTTGCTCTGTAGACCTGCTCTTGTGCTAGTATCCCAGGTGTACTCCACCATGCCTAGCAATCCTGGTTCTTTGGCAGGGCTATAGGCTACGTCACTTGTTCCTGGAGTTAATGTTCTAAGGGACTTTGAGGAGAACCTGTGTTGGGTCTGACTCTCTCTGCCTATGAGTCAGGATGTAGCTCTCGGCTACTGCTGTAGCGCCATGAAGCTGCCATGCTCCTCGCCACGATGATAAGGCACTAAAGTTAAGTGCTTTCTTGTATGAGTTGCTTTGGTCATGGTGTCTCTCCACAACAGAACAGTGGCTAAGACAGCAGGGTTTTAGCTAGCTGTAGTTAGGCTGACAATGAGGAATAGTCAGCACAGTGCCCCAGTCTGTCTGATGCTAGTATTTGCCTTGATCCTTCCTTTCTTTTTCTTTTGTCTTTCAAGACAGGGTTTCTCTGTGTAGCCCTGACTGTCCTGGAACTCACTCTGTAGATGAGGCTGGCCACAAACTCACAGAGATCCACCTACCTCTGCCTTCCAAGTGCTTGGATTCAGGGCATACACTGCCGTGCCCTCTGCTGTGGTCCTCTTTATATCTGTGCTTCGGGGGGTGGGGGGGGGGAAGGGGGCACAGCACTTCCATTTATAATCTTTCTGAGTATTAAGTTATGGGCAGGTTGTTTTTAAGTTTTGAAATAAGTACCTTTAAATGACTGCTGTAGAATGTATTTACTTAATCTAGTTTTCACTAGTTTGTATGGTCTATATTTAGATTTTAAAATACAATTTCTACCATCTTAATGCTGACTTCTTATTTTTGCTCTTTATTTACTTATTTATTTATAGAGCAGGGTGTGTGTATTCTAGTCTGGTCTCAAACTCACTGTACAGCCAAAGATGACCTTGGACTTCTGATCCTCCTGCTCCACCTAAGTACTGGGATTACAGGGTGTGTCCCCTGCTTAGTTTATGCTATTTTGGGGGATTGAACCCAGAACTGTCCCCAGGTATTGGCCACAGTCTTAACAATTGAACTATATCCTCAGCGTCCCTTTTACTTTAAAAAAAATTTTTTTTATATTCTTGCTTTTGAGAAAAAAAGTGAAAATGAGCTTAAAATATTTTTTTCTTCCTATTATATATATACTTTGCTTCTATTCTTTTAGTGATAGATCTTGAAATATAGCAGTCAGGCATACTTAGCAAAACTAAATAGCTATTTTAACTCCTTAAAAATTATGTAAACAGATGACCTCTGGCCAGGGCTTCAGTTCTGTACTAAAGCACTTGCCTACTATTGAGAAGCTGTGGGCACACTCTCCCCAGCACACCCCCCTCCCACAACAGGGACCTTTAGATCTTGTGCTGCATTTGCTCTCTTCTATGTACTATGATGGTCACAGGGCCTTATTGTGTTTCATGCCACATATTAGACTCTGGCCCATGTGTAAACAGGTACTGTTTAGACTTATATCACCGACTCTTCCTCTGGTATAATGTCTTTCTCCATTGAAATGTATTCTTCCGTTTTAGTGAAAATCTTTGGATATCTCTGGATGTTGTCAAAAATATTTCCTTTGATAATTTATATTTTGTCATTGTGAAATGTGTAAGTACCCTTGAAATCCATCAGTTGAATGATAAAGAAGACAGAAAGGCATGCTGTGTCCTTGGGTTTGTTTGGAGGTTAAGTTCTCTTTCTAGCAGATTTTATATGTAAGAAGAGGCTAGGAAGTGAAACGAAGGCTTTTTCTTTCAATCACCCCAGCTCCTTGAGACTGCCGCAGACTCATAAATGCTTCTGGTGCCCTGATTCTCCGTGTTGAGCGCTAAAACTCAAAAGGCTCAAATCACCGTGTTTTCTGTTACAGCTCAGAGAGTGGCAATAGTGTGAAAAGACTGAAACCAGACCCTGACCCAGATGACAAGGCTCAAGGTGGGTGTGCCCCCTTCATTCTACCAACGATGGTTGAGAACTGTAGGAAGAGTGCATCTTATGTAAAGGGATACATTATTTCTCTTTAAACAAGCTTGCCTTAACTTAATGCCAAACTATTTTATACTAAGCAGGAATTCCTACCATGAATATGTCAGCCGCTGTACAAAAGTGGTGTGTTACAAACTAGTAGCATTGATAGGTAACAATCGAGTTCTCCCAGGAGTGCTTATAAGCACTGGTCAGATGACCTCTGCTCACAAAAGGTTTTTCTCTGGCTTGCCAAATGTCAAGTTTCTTGATTTCACCTGTGGCAGACAGAATGCTCAGCTCCTACTGATGGTTGGATTGCTGTGAGCCTAATGGAATCAGGAGTCTTATTTTTCTTGAAGGTGGTGACTTCTTATGTGGTGAAATCTGCCTCTGTATTAGGTAGCATGAAATTGTAAGTAAAGGAGTGTTCTAGAGCTGGAATGAGGAATTCAGGAGTTTGCTTTTAGTTGCACTGTGGGATTGAGGGTCTCATTCAACTCAGTTGGTCCATCTATGAAACAGCTTTCATTTACTTCTTTCTCAAACAAATAATGGATGCTTTAAAATTATTTCTCTAGCCGGGCGTGGTGGCGCATGCCTTTAATCCCAGCACTCGGGAGGCAGAGGCAGGTGGATTTCTGAGTTCGAGGCCAGCCTGGTCTACAGAGTGAGTTCCAGGACAGCCAGGGCTATACAGAGAAACCCTGTCTCGGAAAAAAAAAAAAAAAAAAAAAAATTTGTTTCTCCACAGTTCCAGGGGTAGTATCTGTACCTCTAAAAAGGATCTTAAGTGAAGAGCCTCTTCCCACACCCTTGTTTGCCCTTTCATTTCCACAGAGAAACTCCATTGTATATCTCACATGTGTCCATTCAGACCTATTGTGCACATTCTAAATGCCTTCTTCTTGTCCCTACATTCTAATGCGAGCTAGGCAAGAAATACCTTCCTTTGCTAGAACGAGAGACCCTAGAGGAAACTGGCTATCCTTGAGGCTTGCTTCAGTCTTGCCTCTGCATGGGAAGGCTTTGCCTTGGTCCTCCTGAAGGAAGCCTTGGCCCTAACAGAAATTCAGCTCCTCCACTGAAAATTAGCTTAAGCAGAGCCAGAAACGTACAAGGTGGCCTGTGTACTCTCTCCATCTGCCTACATTCCAAGAACATTTCACTATTCATAATTTTCTGTGCTGAATTGATATGACAATGTGGTCCAGCAAAGGCCGGAGTTGGCAGGAAATAGCCCCCAAATGGGGGCAGCGCTTTGTTCTTTGGGCCATAACTGCTTTTGGAATGAAATTTGTCAGAGTTGCAGTCTTTTCTCTCTTGAAACTTCCTAGATAATTGGAGGTTCTGGTCCTTTCACTTAAGCGATTTGGGGTCACAGTGGCCCCGGTTCCTGTGGCAGCGCTGTCCTCAGTGCTGTCCTCCCATAGCTAGCTAGCTACAGCCCTCCTAGCACTCTGAACTTGATTCTGTTATTCTCTGCCTCTGAAAGCATTCTGTGTGGTGCATATTAACACAACAAACACTGGAGGAATGAATTAACAACTTCTTGTCATGTCTCAAATATTGAAACCATCAG
This sequence comes from Mus pahari, assembly GCF_900095145.1. Taxonomy (NCBI): domain Eukaryota; kingdom Metazoa; phylum Chordata; class Mammalia; order Rodentia; family Muridae; genus Mus; species Mus pahari. The sequence goes on along the minus strand of NC_034609.1, from coordinate 18,763,961 downwards.
ATTCTTACCATCACCCCTCCCTCCCCCAAATTACCCATTTGCAAGGGAACTGTACAGTGACCTACTTTGTGCCATACCCAGTGTGCCCCACAGTGGTTGTGGTTGGGGTCACCTCTCAGGGGTCCTCTGGAGTGGGCACCCTGTCCCTTCACCAGGTGTGGAGGCTTCTGGGGTGCTTGTCCTTTATTGGAAGGGTACTATGCGTGACAGCGATGGGTGGGACTATTCTACTTGATTGATATGGCCAGAATGCTCTTTCAATTTTTATATTTGCCCTTTTAAAAACAATGTCTGAGTCAGTAATATATGTATATAATTATTTAGAAAGGGGATGAAAAGATTACAGTAAAAAAGCAAGTCTCCCCTGCTCACTAGCCATCAGTTTCTTCCCAGACCACACACTGCTACCGGTTTTCATGTTTTTGCTTTTGTTTTTCAGGCTTTTTCATATATGTGCTTGGGCATGTTCCTGACTTTCCCCAAATTACATCTGTTGTCCTGTTTCTCACCTTTTTCATTGAGCACGTCTTAGAGACCATACATCCAGTGAAGACACAGACTCGTTATCGTTTCCCTCCCTCCATCCCTCCCACCCATCCCGCCTTTAGTCCTGATGATGGGACCCAGAGCCATGGCCGTGTGTACACTAGGGTAGCGCTCTATATTCAGTACGCTGAGCTGTAGCCCCAGGAAAGCCTAGGATTCTTCATTCTTTGCCTCTTGCCTACGTCCTAGTTTGCTTCTTGGTTTGTTTGGTGAGGAGGAAAAGGTTTATCTTCTTCTTGCAGTTCTAAGTCCATTGCTATAGGAAGTCAGGGCAGGAACTCAGTAGGAGCCGTGGAGGAATGCTGCTTACTGACTTTGTTTTTTGTTTTTAACAGATTAGAAGAGCTCTTTACATCTTAAAAGTTGTTAGCTTTGTGATAATTGTTTCGAGCATTCTTCAGCACTGCCTCCCTGCACTGTAACCAATGTCTCCCAGACACTGCTCATTTGCCTTTTGAGATTTGGAGCACACTTACCTCCAGCAGTTTCTCCCTTCCCTGCTAGAGAGGAGCAGACCCCCTTAGCTGAAATCTATGTCCTAGACAACTGATGACCTTAGCGTCTGAGTAGCTCTGGATTCAGTGTCCCTTCTGCATTCTCTTGAGGTATCTGCACAGTGCGGTTTGATTTGTAGAAGGTGATCCCCAAAAGGGACATCCTTGTCGGCCCGGTCAGTGGCTTCTGAACTCTGAGCTTGGGCATCACTTGAGTGTAGCATCTTCTGGTGCAGATTTGGTTTAGTGTTTTATACTCTAGCCTGAATACTTACAACTTACTTGACTCCCTCATCAGTAAGCAGGGAGAACACCCACATACAAGTTGTTACAGTGATCAAATGAGGCTGGAAACATTCAGAGGGAGGAAAGGATGGAGCGCCATTCTCAGTTTAGGTTTGTTTGACTTTTAAAAACATCTTGGTTCTTAATTATGTATTTATGTATCTGTATGTGTCTGGGTGTGTGTGCATGAATGCTGTGCTGTGAAGGCCATCAGAAGGCTTCCAGGCCCTCCAAGCAGGAGTTAAAGGTAGTTACAGGTTGTGAACTAGCTGACACAGTGCTGGGAACTGAACTCATGTCCTCTTCAAGAACACAGTATGTGCTTTTCATCTCTGAATCATCTCTTCAGGCCTCTACACTTGGCCTCTAATTGTTGTTCTCCATGTTGTCGAAGAAGGCATTTATCTTTGGAGTAGCAGAATCACTGTGCATATCCTGGGAAGAAAAGAGCCCAGATACTTGGTGGCATTGTATATAGCTTTAAAATGCTTCCTTCAGGGGGTCTTGCATAAAAGAACTAAAAAGTAAAAGTGGTGAGATCAGTTTCTGAGGTGTGCCTCTCCCAGGGGTGGGAAGTTGCCTTAATAAAGAGCATAGCTGCATGGCTCATGTCTGCCTGTTGGTCGCTGGTCTCTTCAGTGTGGCATCCCAGAGTCGGTAGCATCGCTCACAGGTGGTCTCTTGATCTAGCCTCCTGTTGGGCCACAGGAGTAGCTGAGGAAGACATGAGACCTGAGTCCCACCTGCTGTAATGCCGTGACTTGTGAAGACGGGAGATTTAACTGTAATAGGTGACTACAAGGGTTGTTCCCCATCTCAGAACTAGTGGGTAGCAAGAGAGTGTGGGCAGTCTTTCAAGTCCCGACTGTGTACTCTCTTCTCTGTCAGCTTCTTCAACTGTAACACAAAGATGTCCAGAGTCTCCCGAGATTGCTTAGAGTTGTTCTGCAGCAATGGGGCTTTTTTATAGAAAGCCCAGCATGGTGTCCAGGCTGGGGATGGCCCTTCAGCATTAGGAAGGTGATGGCTAACTTCCTGTCCTCCTTTTGCAGAGGCCCCGTCCTGCATGTCTCTTGGAGGCTCTTCTCTGAGCGGACCTCCCTCCATCCACTGCCCATCTGCTGCTGTGTGCATCGGCATCCTCCCTGGCTTAGGCGCCTACTCTGGGAGCAGTGACTCCGAATCCAGTTCAGACAGTGAAGGCACCATCAATGCTACAGGGAAGATCGTCTCCTCCATCTTCCGAACCAACACCTTCCTCGAGGCGCCCTAGCTCCTGACATTATCACAGGGAGCATCTCCTCAGAGGGTTGGATGCCAGTTCTGCCTTAGCATCACCTCCCTCAGAAAACTTACCTGCTTCCTGTGCACATGTGACATTTTGACCTAACTCAGAAGTGTGTCTCAGTCCACTTGTTGTTCAGACTCGGCTTGATTTCTCTTTATACTCCTGTGCAGATGACCAAACCTGTCCCCTTGATATGAGGAGTCAGGGTTCAGGCTTGTCTCAGAAATGTCACGGACAAGCCGGGCGTGGTGCGCACGCCTTTAATCCCAGCACTTGGGAGGCAGAGGCAGGCGGATTTCGGAGTTCGAGGCCAGCCTGGTCTACAGAGTTCCAGGACAGCCAGGGCTATACAGAGAAACCCTGTCTCGAAAAACCAAAAAAAAAAAGAAAAGAAAAGAAAGAAATGTCATGGGCAGTGCAAGGACAGGAACTAGCTGTCCTGCAAGGGTTCGGTGTACCTTGTTGCTGTCTTGTTTATCTCCTCACCTAGCAGCACAGGAAGCTAGGGCGGCGTTAGCTTCATATTCTGTTGTAGATGAATGGGTTGCTTGGTTCTACGATGTTGTGTAGGGGCATAGAGAAGGGGGCTGACTAGCTGGTGACATGGGGCTATCCCCTAGAACTAACCCTTCCTGGGTGTTGTGTGACTTAAGTAAAGATCGCAAGCCTCACCCACGAAACTGTGAGCCAATGACAGCCCTTGAGATGACACTCTTCCATGTCCTCCCCTCTCCATCCAGCCTGAGGTGGTAGGAAGGAGCTGACCACGAGGACATGCCCGTCCTCTGCCCACCTTCTCTCCTGGAAAAATTGTTTTGATTTTGTTTTTGAAATAAAAGATTTAAACGTTAGAGAAGCAAACTTACTGAATCATAGCCAGAAACTAACTGCTGATAGCTGTGTTAAAGAGACCATAACTGCTGATAGGTGTGTTAAAGAGATGACTAATGCCTAGCAGTTTCTGGAATCCTCAGACTGCAAACTAGCAGGACATGCCTGCATGTTATGCCTGTGCTCTGCTCCACCGAAGCGCTGCTGTTTACACACAGAGCTGCAGCTTCTGACTGAAGCTGTCCCCAGCTAGTCTGCGGTGCTGTTCAGCGCTTCTCCTTTCTCCCGTGTGCCTTCCCCACAACCCCCTCAACACACACAACAGTGCCTGGGCCATGAGCAGCCAAAAGCAGCAGGCTCTGGCCTGTTTCTGTCCCATGTAAGATGGAGGGAGGGAGGGGGAGGGGGAAGGAGGGAGCAGGTATGCAGGACTTAAGAATTCTGTGTGCCCTGCTTCAGAACAAGCCTGAGAGGTGTGCTCTCTTGTCGATGGTCCCAGCATCCATTGTTTTTTTTTTCCCCTTCCTATGAGTGTGAGACAAGCGAGTGAGCGAGAGACATTGGATGTGTTGGCACTGACACACTGGCAGGCAGGCAGAGGAAGCTCCTCAGATTTAACGTGGGCAGAGAGGGCCCTGGATCTCAGCCAGCCCTTCCTCTCCCCTTCCAGTATTGACACGGGTGCCTACCAGCAGATGGTGGGTTTCCTTCGCCCATCGCTGATGCCTGTGAGCACTGCCATCCCTTGCAGAGCCTCCCAGCACTAATCTTTCCTGACTGTCAGTACAGGCCTGTCAGCTCCCTCCTGACAAACAAGACATTTAGGTAAAACTGCAAGCACCTTCTGCCACTCTGTGTCACTGTTTCAGTGTCTGCTGTCATCCCCACAGCACGTTCCTGTATCCAGAGCAACCCTGAGCCGTTTTCGGGAGGCAGACCAAAACATTAAAGTCATGAGCATCACATGGCTTGACTTTCCAGACCAACGAGTGTGCTTCACGGTCTCCATGGATGTTGAAAAGAAGATGGCAGGGTTTAAAACTGTCCGTTACCTTTAATTTTTAGCCCTGTCAAGCGGGCGCTTACTCTGCACTACCCCAGCTTCCAGCTCTCCCCCCACGTGTAGCTGATGGCTGGCGTTGAGCAGTCCTGGGTTTCATTTCGTTTCGACTGAGTCTGCTGCCCAAGCTGGCTTACAAACTCACCATCCTTTCATTTCAGCCTCCTGAGTGCTAGGGTCACAGGCGAGTGCCGTCACATCCAACTGTGACGTCTGCTTTTAGTGTTTCTGGTGGCCTTTTTACCTACCGTACTTCATTTTGCCTAAATGGGGTAGAGGCCTGTAATTGAAATACCACTTCTGTGGCAAAGCAGGCCAACCAAGGGAAGCGGCCAGGGCGGGCCTGTGCTTCCCTCCCTCAGAAAAGCAGGATAAGCAGAGATAGAAGGAAAACCCACTTTGACCCTCAGAACACGGTCATCTGTCCGTGTATCTTGGCAGGTCTCTACTGGGAATCAAATTAACCAGGGACCAAAAATACTTGAAGGAAAGATTCCCTCTGTGCTGACCATGTATATATAGACTTTTCTTATTCCCTATAAATAAGTGAGTGTAACAACTTTTAGCATATCACCGTTCGGGCATCATAAATTGTTGTAAATCAAGTAAGCTAGGAATGACCGAAAGTATGGGATATGAGTATAGGCCTGAGTAGGTTCTGTGCAAACAGCATTTCACAGACAGCACTTGAACCTCTGCAGATGTTGACCTCTGGTGGTGGTGGTGGGATCTATGGACCAGTCCTACCAGATGTATTCCTTCCCACACTCCAGGGACTTTACAGTGGGTAAGAAAGTAGAACAGATGGTCGGGGTTTATTTCTTGTACATTCTCTTGGGTGGCAGAATTCTTAGGATTCTGAGACCTCTTGGGGAAAGCCAGCAGCAATCTGTTGCCAGCTCTATCTGGGAGACAATGTCCGAGTTGAATCAGTATTGCCCATGCCCTCCGTCTCTTCCTGACATTTGTCTACCTGAAGCTCATATGGGTGGGGAGGAAAGACCTGAAATTCAAGTCACCCGTTTCTATACAAAGCTGGGAGGCCGGTTATGACTGGACCTAGACGGGTAGCTGACATCCTGCCCTACATAGCTTCCAGAGGTCCCAGGACCCAGCAGAAGGAAAGTTCCTCAGACTGAAGTAAGACATGCATGAACAGCCGGGCAGTGGTGGCGCACGCCTTTGATCCCAGCACTTGGGAGTCAGAGGCAGGTGGATTTCTGAATTGGAGGCCAGCCTGGTCTACAGAGTGAGTTCCAGGACAGCCAGGGTTATACAGGGAAACCCTGTCTCGAAAAACAAAAAAGAAAAGAAAAGGAAAAAAAGAAAAAGACATGCACACATGCATGCCCGAGTATCCGCTAAGTAAGGTGCCTTGTCAGAGCCCCCCCCCCCCCAACTTTTGTTTCATTTTGTTTTGGTTTTTGGTTCCCAGCCCCTGAATTCTTGCCTTTAGGCCAGCTCCTCACTTAAGGGAAAAGCTTGGTTTGCCTGGACCAACCCCTTAAGAGCTATGTCCTCCCACCCTCCTTAAGATATACCATTACAGGTAGACAAAGTCCTTCACCTAGGAAACAGGACTAATACCAACTTCCTATGGTCATATGTAAGTCACCTAGATTAGAAGCCTTCAGTGTCTGGGAGGGGTATCCAGAGTGTATGAACATGCTGCACACAGGTTTGTATGGTGCTGGCACTCCCCGCTTGTAACTAGAACACTGACATGTTAGAAGGGTCAGATCTGGTTGTCAGCACCACCTTCTGCCTTAGCTCCTGTTAGCTAAATGTTAATTGCTTAGGCACACCGGATTCTTTGGCTCAAATGTCCTTGCTGTGGGTATGTGACTCAGCTGTCATCTTAGGCCCCTCCAGGAAAAGGAAGGCGAGCGAGCAAGCGAGCGAGTGAGCGAGCTCGGTGGCAGTGAACAGTCATTTGGACTCGGGTGGCTTCCTGGCATGCCCAGCCCAGTTATACATGCTAGAATGGAATGCGAGTACTTGGTGCATGATGTTCGTCAACGCTTTTGTAGTCACAAGTTGCACAGTCACACCTTAATGACTGTCATAGGCTGGCATTGTTCCCCTACCTGCTAGAGGAGTGGTTTCAGGGGGAGTTGGAATAGCATTAACAGTCCTGACCCCCCCCCCCAGGAAAGACACAGAAAAGCCCCATGAGAGACAGGCTACTCTTGTTTCTGTGATACCACTGAGGCCTGCTCTGTACAGGTCAAGCAGTTGGGGGATATGCTGCATTGTTTTAGTGGACTTGTTTTTCATTCTGAAAAAGTACCCTTCTATACATTCTATAGAGGAACCCCAAATTCCCAGAGGCCCGGTGACTTGCCTGGGTTGCCCTGCCATATGACAGAACCAGATTTGCTAAGCCAATTAGTAGCTGGGTGTGGTAGCATATATCTTTAATCCTAGTTACCAGAAGACAGATACAGGATGATCTTCGTGGGCTCAAGGCCAGCCTGGTCTACATGGTGAGTTCTAGGGCAGCCAGAGCTACATAGTGAGCTCCTGTCTCAAAAACAAAAAGCAAGCATTTTGTGGCCTCAGAAATTGGCTTCTCATTTCCACCATATACACCATGGCTCCTAAGGTTGGGACCTACCTAGTGCTGACCAGTTCCAGCAGCTAGGAAGGACTAGCCTGGAAAAGAAGGCAGAGAAGGCTTGGTGTCCACAGAACAGTGTGAGGTCATTAGCAGCTTGAGTGGGAAAGCCCTTTGAAGATACTAAGGGAGATGCTGGGGTGGTAGGATATGCATGCACAATGGTAACCACACTTCCTTCCGCACTCTACCTGTCTAGTAGGCCTGGTGTGTTTCCGTTTCTGCAAGATCATGGTAGGGCTATGGAAGTTTCATGAACAGTGAGCTAGAAACGTGGTACTAAGTAGAAATGTTCACTGTTAGTCACGTCTGCTTGTCAAAAGGCCTAGAACTCCGAGAGAGAATATGGGTATGGAGGGAAAGGAACAAGGAAGGGGGCTGGGGCTAGTCTCCTGAAGAGGAGGTATGTGCCAAGAAGAACAGCGGGAACAGATAGAACCCTGTTTAAGGTCCTGAAACTTAAACCACTGCATTGCCTGCTCCATCCAAGAGGAGGAAGTGGGCGGCTGCAACCGCTGTTTGGATGCCATGTCCCGTCTGTTTCACAGGAATCACTACTGGTGACGGGGAATGCATGTCCCCATGAGGAAGTGATCTCACTGACTTCAAGGATGGGGGTGAGGATGAGGGTCTTCCTATTAGTTTTATTCTCCAGATCAGTGAGTGCCCATTGACCCTCACGAAGGAAGGAGCTTGACAGCCAACATCTGAAACTCCTTTATTACCCTGAGTTTTACAGATAGAACACAGTCACCGTATAAAAACAGCAGACCACCATACAAAGTATGCAGTAGGGATACATTCCTTCTTGCAGCTAGTTACTTAGAAAAAGCCAGTCATGATTGTAAAAATTTTATTCTCTTTAATAACAATAATTCCACTAAAATTATACAAAGTACATTCAATACTCAGAGTGGCAGGAGGGTGGGGAGAGGAAGCCGATTTGTCCTGGAAACATCATCCGCTGACTCTGACAAAGGGAGCCCAGCTGGGCTGGGGAAGTTGGGGGTGGAGGTCCAGTTGTAAAAAATGAAAACGTGGACTGGTTTTAAAAAAAAAAAAAAAAAAGCCACCCACGAGGAAGCGGGGTGAACGTGCACGTTCCTGGGGAGGCCGGGGGCTCGGCTGGCATGCTGAGGCTGGGCATGGACTCAGGCAGGCTCTGAATTGGTGGGGGGCAGGTTTTTATGCTTGAAATACTGCACTACTTGCTGAGGCAGCTCCGCCAACACCGCTTTAGCCAGCGTTTCTTTCGCTGCCTGTGGGGTCCGGGTAGGGAGAAACGGGAGAGAGGAAGAATTACTGTGCAGGTGAGAGAGTCACTATCCCAGAGCTTTTTGTAGCAGAGGGCCATGGAGGGCTTGAGGGCCAGGCCCCTCTGAAAGGAGTGGGCCTCAGCCCAGCCCAAATGCGAATCCCAATCCCGCCACTAGCCGCGACATCCTTGTCAGCGAAGTTCTCTGCCCTTACGGGATGGGGAAAGACCTTAGAGGATGAATTTGAGGGGGTAGTGGGGAGAAATGGCGGTTTTAGCCTCTTCCACCTGAAGCATTTCCAGCCACAGGAAAGTGTCAAGTCACTGTCTCATATAGCAACAGATGAGCAACACCCCACATTTGTCCTAGGAAGCCAGAGGAAGGAACTAAATCATCCTAGAGCGATGCATGGTGACCACTGGGCCACCACTTGCCAAGGCTGGTTCCCAGGATTTAAGCCCTGGCATCCACATGGGCTTTAGCTGAGGGAACTGAGGCTCAGTAAGGCCATAGCTTGCCTAAGACCATGCAATGTGATACTGATCTCACAGGAGTTAAAACCTAGGCTGGCCTTACATAGACGCCACCAAAAGTCCTGGATCCATCCAAAAGACAGCATCTCAAGGCCATTGTACCAACCCTGGCCTGCTCACAGGTCATCTCAGTAAGGCCAGAGCCATTTCCTGGAAGAGGCTGGCTACCACCATATTGATATCATATCAAAATTGGGGTGGGGATGGGGGGCTAGAAAACCAGACTAACAGGAGGAGTTTCTCAGCTTTTATTTTCCCGTCTGCAGAATAAGGGGCTGGTAGAGGAATGGGCAGGCAGCCTTAGTTCTTGGCCTTGGCTCCCACCTCAGCCTGCCTCAGTGTTCAGCCTACCAGGCTAATTCTTAACCAGGACAGTACCTAGAGCCATAATCTGGATTAAGTCCCACTCCTGGGATCCTTTGACTCGTGGAAATAAGTGGTAACAGTGTCACAGTGGCCTTATCTTGGGCAAGGGTGACAGCACCTGACTCATCGTGGGCTCTTGGGAAGCTAACGGTGTAGGGGAAGAAACCTGAGACTACGAGCTCTATCAGAGACCCTCCCAACCTGGGCCCAACACTCACGTTACGGAACTCTCGGAAGGGCACGAACTGCACGATGTCTCGGGCCGCCTCCTCGCCTGTGTGCGAGCGCAGTCGACGGTTGTCCCCGTCTAGAAACTCCATGGCTGCAAAGTCAGCGTTGCCCACGCCCACGATGATGATGGACATGGGCAGCTTGGAGGCCTGCACCACGGCGTGCCGCGTCTCCTCCATGTCACTGATGACCCCGTCGGTGATGATAAGGAGGATGAAGTACTGCTGTAAGGAAGAGTGAGCCAAGGGGATGGGTGAGAGTGGGGCCTCACGCCCCTCCCTTCCAAATCCTCAAGGCCTGAAGGAGGCAAACCGTCCACACCGTGGACATCTCTGACGCCTGTTCTGGATCTGGACCCCGGGCTCAAGGCTGGCTCTGCCAGTTACAATGCAGCACAGCTTTGGCCACTAAGAATTAATCTGCTGGGATTCGGTTTCATCATCTCTAAACCGAGAGTTACTGCTCGGAGCTGGCGTGCCAGCCGCCTGACAAGCCCAGGCTTGCACAGGAACACATTGTAGCCTACAGCCTCTGCAGCTGGCCTCTCTCCTCTGTCTTTGTGGGCGGGAATACTTGTACCTTGCTAGCTCCATACTTGGCACAGAAGCATACAACTGCAGGAGCTAAGCATAGGTCATGTGGGCCGTCCCTTCTGAGATGTGGATCAGGATCGTGTCTAGGTTGTAGTGTTGTCACACTTGGGGCAGAAGTAGGTATCCAGTGGTCACCCTGTTCTAAACATGGTGCCCAGGAGGCAGCCTTGGTGTAGACTGGTATCTTAGGTCTCTGGCTTTCACTGACCCTCCTAATCAACAGAAGGTAGGAAGCTCAGGGCTTTAGGCAGCATAGGCTCCAAATAGAGCCTAACACCACTGCACAGTTCGTCCTTTGTCTCCCGGTTATCCTCTATTTATGGCAAATGACACCAACCTTCCATGAGCAAGATGTGTTGCTTTATGAACTATTTCAGTTAAAATACATTGAATAATGAACATGAGCAAGCTAAGGATAAAGTGCACACAAGATGACTTGATATGGAGAAGGTAGGTGATTGATAGGAAATAGTCGGGACAATTCAACAAGTGGGCCTCGGAGTCAGAGGTGGCTGGCACTTTACTTTCACCCAGGGCTGTCTTGGCCATCTGGTGGCCCTGTTCAGAAGAATCCAGTGTTCTGCCCTCTCCATGAGATAAACACAGAACCCTTGTGCTGACTCACCATCGGGGGCTTCTGTCTTCTAACTCTGTCCTCTGACCCCCTAATTGTCTAAAGGAAACGTTGTGAAGCTAAGGGAGGGCAGAGGCGACCCAGGTGGACATGGAGCCACCTTCTTACCTGGCAAAGCTGGGCAGCTTGTGGATGGTACAGATCCAACCTCCAGAATACCCTGCCTTCCTCTTCTGTCCCCAAGTACACACTACAGATCAGGGTATGGTGGGCTTGTGCAGACACTAGCTCCACCCTCCATACCCCCAGCTCCAACGCTGTGCCTTTAAGAGACCAATCCCCTGGCTGGTGATACTTGTTGCCATGGAGATGGAGTCTGAACCCAGCAGTAGAGAGCTGCTGCTGGCAGCCCCTAGCCCTGGTTTTACCAATCCATCTAGACCCTTTCCCTGCCACTGCCAATTGTTGTTTTAGGGTCCCTTCCCTAGCCAGCTTTTATCCACATTAACCCCACCCACCTCGCAGTTCAGGGCAATATTCCTGGGGCTTCAACTGGCAGAGAGAAAGGCAGGAAGAGGCCTGACACCGAGGAAGGAAAGATTTAATTGACTGCTCAGTCAAAGGTAGCATTTGTCTTCAAGCCCTGTCCAGCTCAGACACGTGCCCCCACCTCCCTGTGGTCGTCTTGCTCTTTGCTGTAGTCTGCTGCCTTCCTTCCCAGGGACGTGAGTGCAGAAATACAGAGCCTGGGTTCCTGCAAGACTGAAGGTATGGCGGGAAGGGCCAGGGGCACCTGAAAACATAAGACCTTTAGCAGACAACCGGACTGTGAGCCTGGCTTAGAGGCCACCGGATGGCGCGGAGGGTTTCCACGACCTGTTAAGGTCCCTGTAACAAGTAACCCCGTAACTGGCAAGTTCTAGGATCGTGCCCAAATCTGCCTGACTACAAAGCTGGGGCTCTTCCCATGCCATCCTTCTCTGCCACCACTACATGGGTAGCTGGTCACTGTGAGCATGGCAGGAAAAGCTCTCTTGCTATCCATTAACCTGGGATTGGAGAGTCTGAAAAACCAGGATAGTGGTCTAGGCAGAGTCCAGAGGCCTGGCTAGAAACCCTCACTCCTGGGGCCACAGCCAGCCTGCTCAAACCACCAAAAACCGAAGCTTCAAAGATCCACCACTGCCCCCAGAAGGGCTGTGGAGAGCGAGAATGGAGAGTGGAAAGGGACTCTGAAGACCTGCTGTCCCTACTGTGCTGTCCCTCCTGATACACTTCCACAGGAAGTAGCCCTGACAGCCCAGCACACACTGCATGTCAGGGGCTTGGCTCAGAAAACCAAGTTCCAACATATTCAAAGAGCAGAGCGTCTCTTGCCAAGTCCAGGCATGCCTCAGGGTGCGAGGACTGCACAGCGACATCTCCTACCGCGTGAATGACTGGACTTAAGAGGAAATTGGCCTGACCACACAATTCCGGGCAGAGTCTGGGGAAGTCACACTCATCTCCAGGTAGTTTCTGAAAAATTGGCTGCCGAGGGCCCTGAGGTGGGGCCACCAAGCAGGAATGGGCCACAAACAACAAGGCCTTACCGACCAAAGCAAGGTCACTTTCAGGTCACTCACACCTTCTTATTACCCCCACCCACACTCCTGCTCCCCCACACAGTGGCTCTTCCCACCACCTTCAGGAGGAAACCTAGAGTGTCTGTTGGCTCTCAGGATCCTGTGGAAGATAGCCAGCTTTCTCAATCTCTACTACTACTGTCACAATCTCCTTACATACGACTCTATCAACTATACCCACACACCAAGACCCCTGGTTCTTTGCATATGCTGTTTCCTCTGCTGGGCTGCTACCACCTACAACCACCCCCCCCACCCCCACACATACAAACTCTTAAGAATCTCTCAAGTCTAAGCCTGTACACCCCCTTCTAAGCATCGACCTTTCCTTGTGACTGCTGTCAGTTAGGTACCACTTGTGAAGTCCGGTACTGCAACCCATCACAGGCTTAGGCAGTCTTACTTGATCGCTGGGTGGCCTCCCAGCTAAGTCCTCACTAGCCCATAAGCTGGACCTCATTCATACAAGTGTCCTTGGGGTTGCACGAAAAGGCACGTGGAACCAATGAATGGAAGGTGCTAGAGACGCTACCACCCGCTCTCTGTGTCCTGTATGTGGGTGTATTCTGTGTGCCTACATGAGGGGACATGGAAGGTAAAACCACATTACATCCCCCAGCACCAAAACATGGCTCAACAGAAGCACTGGCTAGTCCACCAATTACTTCTATCTGCTGTTTAGCAGACAACCTGTGAGTCTGGCTTAGAGGCCAACAGATGCCTCAGAGGGCTTACACGACCTGTCAAGAGTCCCGTAACAGGTAACTGGCAGCATTACCAGATGCTGTCCTGAGAGATGCCCTCACACGTTCTTATGACCTATATCTTGTGTGCCAGGCTCTAGGCTAAACAACTCATATGCCCATTTGGGTGACTCTCTACAGAGCTTACAGAAAGAAATGCTTTTGTATAGGGGACAAAAACCAAAGTTCAGAGTGCTTAAACTACCTGCTTTAGTAACACAGCCAGGAAGTGGGGGAGATGGGGCTTGAACTAGGTCCTTTCAGCTTGAGGTTGAGCTACCCCCACAGCCCTACTCACCTCCTCTAATGGAGAGGGTCAGGGTATGTGACAGAAAAGTCTATATCCACTCCTGGACCTCAGAGTGGAAGGGGCAGTAAATGACCTAGTCCTATCTCTTTATGGAGTATGGTAGCACTGTGTACCTGTCACCCATCAGGTACTGTGCCAGGCTTAGAGTCTAGAGTGAGGTGAATACAGAAAGCCCTGGCCCATGTGGCCAAGAGGCTGCTAACTTGTAACAGAGGCAAGAAGGGCTGGATGGAGTAGGGCCACATGGAGAGGACCTTTCGGAGCCAGTGAGTCTGAGGAAAAAGCCCAGGGGGAAACCCTGGCACATGACTCTGCTGGAGGGGACGGGATGAGCAGTGCTGCAGATGCCCAAGCTGGTCACCTGCCACATCGCAGATACTGCAATCTTACTACTGAGCCCTAGGCCAGGGCTTTAGACCTAAAGCCCTCTAAGGCTTTAGACCAAAACGTTCCAAAGGGACAGCTCCTAAGCCCACTGGGGTCAGACAGTGGCCAGACCCTTCCCCCTGGAGACTGGGATCACAAGTCTCACTTGGTGACACTTCGCTCTGGAGTAGGGTTCCAGGAAGCAAGGTTCATCAAACCGGGTTTATCCTGCCTCCTCAGAACCAAAGGGACAGCAACCTACAGAGAGCCGGCATCTCACCTGAACAGGGAGGGAGCCAGGGGAGGTCAAACAGCTCCCTCTCCAGCCCCACACTGAGAGGAAGATAAGCGCACACATCCCAATCTGATGTCCCTCCTGTTGTGCAGAGTGCCACCCACGGCTGGCCTCATCCCAGCAGGCACACCTCCTTGCCAACTGCTTACCGTTGCTGTCTGCTGCTGGGTGGCCTGGGCTGCAAACCGGGCCACATGGTTGACGATAGGGGAGAAGTTTGTGGGGCCATAGAAGCGAATGTGGGGCAGACAGGCTGAGTACGCCTGGGCGATGCCATCCACGCCTGCAGAAGACAACCTGGGTCAGCTCAACACCTCCGCCCCATTTCCCCATCCTGCTGCTGACAAAGCATCGACTTCACGTCCTCCCAGAATGCCCGTGCCATTGCTAATGTGGCCTTGAAACAGAAAAGTTCTCAAGGGCAGGGCTAAGGGCGTAGTCAAGAGTCCAACAGTGAATCAGAGAGGCCTGATTTTAGGCCCTTCCTTGTTCCTTTTGCGTGTGGGATGGGGGGAGCTGTTTAAGCTTTCTGAGCCTCTCCGAGTGGGTGAATGACAAACAAGGCGCCTGACAGAGGGGTGACAAGGGGTGTTACCTGGAGGTCTATTCTGGACACCCTTGGCAGCTGCTTTGGTGGGGATGGGACTTGCACAGCTCCTGATGTTCATAGCTGCTGTCCTGACTAGTCAGCACTCTACAACCCTTTGCTCCTGGCCAGGAGGCCCCTGGCTAGGGCTGACAGGGACCAATCTGAATTTAGACACGTCTTTGAGGACCTGTACTAAACCAGTGCCCAGGGAGCAGAGGATCTCACTTATGGCCAAGAGATGCCCTCTGTGCCCAAATCATGACAGCCCTACAGTGACATGAAAGACTTCTTTCTCTGTGGAGTTCATCCTGGCCCAGCCTCAGGAGCCCTCAAAAGACAATAGATGCCCCTCTCCTTCCCTTCTGCATCCTGTCTCTTCCTCTTGGTTTCTGAAATGTCTTGAGGTACATGTGCAGAAGGGGTGGATCCTGCACTCACTTCTTCCCTCTTTCTTGCCCCTCCCTGCCAGGCCACCGTCCATCGTTGGTCTTCCAAGAGGGACAAGCAGGTGTGTAACGGTGCCTTCTTGGTCTACACAGTGCTCTGTCACCTGTCCCCCTAATTCTCATCTATATCCCCATTCACCCAGGAAAATGAGCTAAGCAGGTTCCACACCTCCTTGGGGGCAGGTAAAGGTTGGTAAAGGTCCAGAGAGGTGCAGTCACTTCTGCGAGGCTTCACAGCCAGGAACAGGTAGAGGTTAGCCTTGAACCCTGGACTGTATGACTCCACACTCCACAATTCTCACCTGTCACTCTAAGTAAGTATGACACAGATGGGACAGTCTCTGCACCCCCCTCCCCCACCTGCTGCTCTGCAGGCTGGGGCCACACTCACCTGAGCAGAAAGGGTTAGTGGGGTTGAAGTTGATAGCGAACTCATGGGACACCTAGACAGCAGAAGACACGCTGAGAGGTAGTATCCAGTCCCACCCCGATGCCAGCCCCCTCTGAGGCATTACTCTCTTACTCTGCCACATCTAGGTTATTGGTCCCACATCTGTCTCTCTAACTTTGCAACAGGGAAACGGAGACCTTATTAAGCCAGTTCACTGTCCTCTGGGGGTAAGGGCTGCATCCAGGCTGCTATGTACCTTCCTCGACAAGAGACTTCCTAAATGGGACAGAGATGGCCAGGGGTAATGGGGGCTCTAGAACACTAGGAATAACCCCTGTTCCCTCTCTACATCTGGGGAGCCACTCATCTGGGCTTGAAGGCTTTTCCAGTCTTAGCACCAGGCACGGTACTGGACTGAAGTCTACCTCGCACCACACAGCTAACTGGGATCGGCTGGCTACCACTCATTGCTAAACGAGGGATCAGATCATACAGTGGAGCTGAGCTGGTCACACGCAAGCCAGCAAATCCCTAAGGGTCTGTCCCGCATCCCTGGCATGAGTCCTGGCTCCTAGTCTGGGGCTGGAGAGTGGGCTTGGTGATAAAGACCATCTACTGCTCTTGTAGAGGACCTGAATCCAGTTCCCAGCATCTACATCTGGCAGCTCACAAGTACCTGTAACTCCAGCTGCAGACGAGCTAATGGCTCTGGTCTCTGCCAGCACCTACTACAGTCACACACACACACACACACACACACACACACACACACACCCCAGTAAAGTAAAAATAAACTAAATATTTTTTATTATTTTTTTTATTGCTGAGCTACTAGATTGGATCCCAAAAATCCACTCTGTTCACAAACAAGGACTTTACACCAACTGTATGCCAGGCCCTAGCACAGCAGAGAGAACCATGTGCCTCTTCCCATAGAGGACAAGTAAATCACTGGGAGTCGTGGGGACAGTGCCGGGGTGGGGGTTGGGGGTGGGGGTTGGGGGTGGGGAGGAGAGCCAATGAACCAGGGTGGGAGAAGTCAACTGGCTCAGCAATGCACACATGCAAAGGCCCTGAGGCAGAAAGGAAGAGAGAAAGGCAGGTTCACAGGACAGGGCTATGGTGGCAGAATGACAGAATGAAGAAGGACCAGAAGGGTCAGGCCTGGTATACCCTCACAGTGCAGCAGAGGGGACAGAGCATCTATGCTTGCCTAGCCTCACTGCAGCCCGCTGCTTTAGCACCACTGGGTGCTTAGCCTGGCCAAGCCCCAGCACCCCTCCCACTGCCCCCCCCCCCTGAGGTGCCCTGTGACATTTCCAAGGCGTTTGCTCAAGAAAACATCTCATTCAGCTGAGTTCTTTGGAAGCTGGCTGGTGTCCTAGCAACAAGCTCTTGCTGGGCCTGGCCACTGGCTCCCCCTGCCCGCCTCCCCATGGCATCTGTGTTTGCCCAAAGGCCCAGTCTGGGTTCCACAGCATCCTGCCTCACGCTGTGCAGGGCCAGGCTGTCCATTGTTCATGTGTCAGACCCAGAGCTAGTCTGATGCTTAAGGTGAGCACTGGGGTGAGCTAAGAGGATGGAAGGCCATACTAATTCCAGAAGAAACGTGCAGCACAGCAGGGTTAGACCAGAGCGGGGACTTGCTGAACCGGGGTATGCCATCCCCACTGGCTCCTCCTCTATGCCATCCCCACTGGCTCCTCCTCTATGCCATCCCCACTGGCTCCTCCTCTAGGAAGCAACAGCTTTGGATATGATCCTACAGTCTATCTGCCCTCCTGGAGCCCTGGCCCGTGGATAACCTCAGGCAAGCTGCACTGAAGTCCCTGAGCCTTGGCTGTTCCATCTGTAAAAGGGGATATTGTTCTATGGCTCTGGCTTGCAGAAACTCTCCAGCTCTGTGGCCTGTATTCTTGGTGACCTCCCAAGCTAGGGCACCCAGGGTTTCCTCCTGTCATAGGTGAGATCCTTACATGCCCTCCCCCAAGGCCACCCCATGGGCATCTACTCTTCCTTTTCCCTCCCCTGTCCCCTCGGCGCCTGAAATCTACCTGCCCTAGCCCTCCTCCGGCCCAGTACTTTGTCTCTACTGTCTACCCCATGTCCAAACAGGTCTCCCACTATGCCTATCCATTGGAGCCAGGGAGGCTGAGGGTCCCTTCTCCCCTCCCTGTGACTTAGGCCACTGGGTACTCTCTCCTCCCTGAACCCCCTTTCCCAGCCTCCTCCACTGTGAAAGGGGAACCACGGCTGACCTCTGCAGCTTGTGGTAAGGATGGAATGAAGCTGGCAATCAGGTGGCGTTGCGTGCAAAGCACCCAGGAGCCAGCAAGCTCTGCTTTCTGCCTGTTCTCTTCGCCCGATCTCCATGCTGTGACTTCTCCCTGATTCACTCTCCCGCCTCCTGACTCAGTCCTGCATCCCTGGTCAGCTCTGGGTGCCTTGCCTCTCCATCGCATCCTGAGTTGGATCCTGGCCCTGTAGCAGGGGTCTGTCCCTCTGCTCTGACTTCCAGACCATCCTCGGCTTGTCGCCTGGCCTCACTCACAGAGGTACAGGGCTAAGACACAAGTGCAGTCTGGGCTGAGTACACAGCAGACAGAACCCTAGAGCTCCCCCGACCCTTGATTCCATCCTAGCCCCAACCCCACCTCAACCAAAGGAGGTAGAATCCGTTACACTCACCTTCCAGTCTGGCGGTAACTGGGCCCCAAACCCCAGAGCAGGAAACATCTTATCACTGACCAGAAAGAGACAGAAGATGTGAGATATTTGATACCACCACCCCCAACACACACACAACCCCCCACACACACACACCCCTCACACCACACTCTTCCCCTCTTGGTCTACCTCCTTATGTATCCCCAGGTGCAGAAATTCACTGCTCTAGAATTATTCCCCACTAAGCCCAAGTCTAAGACTACTTCTGGGTGGCAATTGAACACGGCTTGATACATCTGTACCCAGGAGAGACACTGGTGCTTAATTTTGACCTGTAGGCCTGGAAGCACCCTATAGATCAGCAGTTTTCAACCTGTGGGTTGTGGTCTCATTGACAAACATCTAACTCCAAAGACATCTACATTATAATTCATAATAGGAGCAAAATTAGAGTTATAAAGTAGCAACAAAAATAATTTTATGGTTGGGGTTCAGCACAACATGAGGAACTGTATTAAAGGGGCAAAGCATTAGCATTCCGTGCTCCCTTGACTTCCACCTCATAGGTAAACAGGTGTCTCCGGATCCCAGTGATTTCTTCTAGAAGAGCAATGTCTTATTTGTTAACACAAGCAACATTTATATCAGAGACTCTGGCCGCCATGGAAGACGAGCTACCAGGGTCCAGGATGGAGGGATGGGGCAAGAGGCAGTGGCTCCAACATGGTGTCCTGAGCTCACTGGGGGTTTGTTGAGCCTGAACTCCAAGGAGGGGCTTGGGTGCCCTGGTGGATATCAGGGTCTTCTGCCTGCCTGTGAAGCCTTCCTTGCTCTGTACGCTATATCTTAATGCCAGAAGCACGGCCACCCCTGAGGCCCTGATCCCCTGAAACTGGACCACGGAGACTCTAGTCCTCGTCCGTGTACTTTCAGATACATTCTTTTTTTTTTTTTTTTTTTTTTTTTTTGGTTTTTTGAGACAGGGTTTCTCTGTATAGCCCTGGCTGTCCTGGAACTCACTTTGTAGACCAGGCTAGCCTCGAACTCAGAAATCCTCCTGCCTCTGCCTCCCAAGTGCTGGGATTAAAGGCATGCGCCACCACGCCCGGCTCAGATACATTCTTAACAAGACAAATCAGGGTCTCACTACGTAGCCCTGGCTGGCCTTGAACTCACATAGATCTGCCTGCCTCTGCCGCCCAAGTACTGGTCAGACACATTAAGTCCCACCGTAGCCTATACCCCTAGCTGTGGGAGCAGAGGCTGTGTTGTAGCAACTGACTTTCATCTCTGTCCTCACTCACTTTCTTACTGGATGGTTAGGAGATTGGTACATCGTGCATAGAAAGATTCCAGTTTGAACCGGGGCTTGGCTGGTAAGATAACAGAGTTGGTTGGCAATGTCTCCCATGGTGGGGGGAATGAAAGGGACATTAATTATGTGAATGCCACTCTTTGCGGATCCCTGGGTCCCTTCTAGCTCCGCCAAGCTGAGCTTCCCAGTTGGAAGGGACCCCGGCTGACCTTTCAGAGTCTGCACCAAGTGTACCTGTCGTAGTCCTGAATGATCTGTCCCACTGCCCAGATGGCTGACAAGTATTCATTGGTGCCCATGGGGTTGATATAATGGAGAGAAGAAGGGTCGAGGGGATTCCCGTTGGAGGCTGTGAAGTCTATTCCAACCTGCAGAAGGAGAAAAGGGGACCAAGCAGTGGGGCCACCGACCCCAGAACAGCCTCGGGGACAGGAAGTTCACTCGTTTCCCAGCCCCAGCGGTCAAGAGAATGACTGAGACAAAAGACAGAGTGTCCAAGTGCCTGGCGCTTCAGTCTAGGCGAGTGACAAAGGCGGATGGGTGGAAAATTCCTAAGTTGCTTCCAGACAAGACAAGGGATGCCAGGTGTGTGAGAGGACAAAAAGCCCCAGGGGAGGGTCTCTGAAAAGGTGGCAGAGGGGATAGCGTGAAGGCCTCAGGTGGGCAGAGAACTGCCAGGAACAGAGGCACGGCTGAAGTGAACGACAGGCAGAAGGAGCAACAGGAGGACAGACCCCTCCTGGCCCGTGGGAGGAACTGACCTTTCTTCTCAGGAGAGAAGCAGTGTGGGAGGCCCTGTGTAGCCCTGCTCAGACCCCAGCCAAGCCTGACTCAGCCACCCACCAGGACAAACTCCCTACGCCCTTTGCCTCTGAGGCCAGTCCCATCCCTTGCCCCAACGAAGTCCTTGCTAAAGTTTATCACAAGTCCCTGCTGCTGTGGCAGAGGCCTGAGCCCTGGGGGAGGAGAGGCGACCCTGGATGGGCTGGTGATGGGGAGGGGCCTTACGGTGAACATGAGCTGGCAGCCTCCCAGAATGTAGTCCAGGAATGAGTAGTTTCGGTGTATCTGGAAGAAACGGTGAGTCAGTGGGTCCTGATCTGGGCTATGAATGCCCCTGTGGGACTTGGTGCTTGTGTCCTGGAGCCTCGGGAGGAAGCCAAAGGGGTTTCATCTTATCACGACAGACTCCAAAGCTCTCAGGCAGAGGCCGTGAGTGGATGAGGACCCCAGAGCACAAGGACCACTCTAGGCAGGGACCAGCTTCCCAGAGCTAGTCACACCTGCCAATTAGTCATCTAACAGCGAAAGTCTTCACTCGCCACTGCTGGGGCAGCCACCTCCCTGAGCCCTCACTGCCCCCATTGCTAACACACACAGTAAAGACGCCCATCCAAGGCCTCCAGAGCAGGTTCACAGCTGGGAGACAGTATGTCCGCTGTCGAGGCCTCTACCTCCTCTCAGCAAAGCATGTTGGTCTTTCCGCGTCCGTGGCATCGGGGAGTTCTCCCTGATACATGCAATTACGCACATTTTAAAGGGGCATCCCCCTCCCATGCCTGTCATGCCTGCACTAGGGAAGATGACAAGTCTGTGGCCAGCACAGGCAGACCATCTTAAAATTCTGGCTCAGACTGAGCCAGGTAGGGGTGGCTCACACCTTTAATCCCAGCACTTAGGAGGCAGAGGCAGGCGGATCTCTGAGTTCAAGGCCAACCTGGTCTACACAGCGAGTCCAGGGCTACACAGAGAAACCCTGTCGATCACAATAACAAAAGAAATCAGGCCTAACTAGTAAAAAAAAAAAAAAAAAAAACCAGCAGGACAGATGCCAAAGTCTGTGAATGGCAGGTGTTTCAGACATGGGTCCAGAGCCAGGCTGACCCTGTGACAACCCGGGCTCCAGACTTGGATGTAGAGACCTCAGTGGGCAGCAAGGCTATATGCTCCTGCACCTCAGCACTCAGGGAGGCAGAGACAGGTAGCTCTGTGAGTTCAAGCCTGGTCTATAGACAGAGTTCCAGGACAGCCAGGGCTACACTGAGAAACCCTGTCAACAATGACAACGAAAGAAATCAGGCCGGACTGGAAAAAACAGACAACATGGATACTGGCCACAGTGTTCTGAACCTTGGTGGCTTCATTTCTACCGGGGAAGCCATAGCTGCCTGGGTCCTCACTGATGTTCAATCCCACAGCCTCCGCCCCATGTGCTGAGTCTACAGCGTAAGCCTCCACCATGGAAGAGAGAAGTGGTTCCCTAAAGTTCCCCACCTAGAAAAATCACCTGGGAAACCGTCTCACATCCTTGTGGCTCTGCACAGGAAACGGATCCAAGACTATGCTGGTGCACACTCTACCTTTTCGACACACCCATTCTACAGACAAGGGGACTGAGGCCTCTGTGCAGCCCTCAGGAGCACCCTCTGCTCACCTTGCATGATCTCAGAATAATGATGCCCGAGTTCTTGTAGCTTTTTTTCTTCCTCTGTTTCTTGGGGTTGATGCACTCCATCTCCAGCTGGTGCCATGGGAAGGAAGAAAGGGGGGCTCAGCTGGGGTGGCTTAAGATGCCATCCTCCCAGGGTCCCAGAATCCTCTCTACAACCTATATCCAGGGGTAGATGCCTCCTCCAGGGAGGTTTCCTGGGTAGCTACCTTGAGTCCACTTTTCAGGTGCCTAGGCTGTGACTTCACCCACATCCTGAACCTCTACCCCATAGACAGAGGGAGAAACTGAGGCTCAGGGAGGACCGTCCTGCTCAAGGTCATGTAGGCAGGAGAGGTGTGATTGAGTGCCTGACTGCTTGGTCCAACATCCTGGGTTTCTTTATAGTCACTGCTGAGACCCACCCCCGGGGACACGGCACATTTGCCTATCTTACCGGGACGCCATCCTGAGCCTTGCTCATCTGCAGCACAGAGGTCTGGAACTCGCCGATGAAGTCATGGCCTCCATTACTGTCATAGTCGTAGCACATAACCTGGGACGGGTTTAGCATGGTCACCCCAGAGCTGTCCTCAGGAGGTACTCTCAGCCTGTTAGCACCTGAGCACACTTTGTGTCTATTGTGTGGAGGCATCCCCCCCCCCCATAGTCTGATCTGTCTAACCTTGAGGGTTCCTGAGCTGCCTCCAACAGGAAGCCTTCCATGACTCCTGGAAGAGCAGATTGAAGCCACCCGAGTATGGAGGCTGTGGCGGTTACCATCCACTGGCCATCCATTCCGTTCCTCTTCTGGCCCCACTAATCCTACCCAGCAATTCTGCAGTCCTTGTAGGGAGCAGGTGGTATTACAGCAGGGCTAGCGGGGGCTCTTGGAGGTGGGGAGCCTGTCTGAGTCCTGAGGGCCAGGCAGTCCTAGGCCTTCCTCTCACAAGGCTCTTCTCATGAATAAGCAGAGTTTCAAACAGGCAGCCTCACTGGGGTGGACTAGGAGGTGAAGCTAGCAGGGTGGGGACACGGCCTCAGACTCACTAACCTGAATGGGCTTCTCCAGGTTGCCATCACACAAGGATACCAACGGGACAGTGAACGGTTTCCACACTGGGTCCAGGGTGTACTTAATTACCTGGGGAACAGGGAGGAACAGTGTGCTCACAGATCCATTAGAGAAGTGTGTGAAGAGATGGGCCAACCCAGAGCCATGTTTCCAGCTTTGGGTGTGGCTCAGACACCACAGGCCACGCCCCACGGCCAGCTTGATTGACCAGAGTCTTGAGAACCCATGGCCCCTTTTCACCTACCTCGGTCCTATGGACCAGCATCCATTTGCCGTCATCTCCTGGCTTGTAAAACTCAAGAAACGGGTCTGACTTCCCAAAGAGGTCCTGGGGGGAAGACAGGACATGTGTGAGAGGGCGTGGCCCTACCAGATTCAGGGGGGCTTGAGTGTAACCCAGCCACGTCCCTGATTCACGGTTGGTGGGAGGTACGGTGCAACAAGTCTGTCCCTTCTCTTCCCCTAAGTCTCCTCAAGGTTCAGCCAGAGGCCTGGTGCTTCCAACTGAGAAATAAGAACCACCACCCATAATAAGACAAGGTTTCTGTGCTCTAGAGACCCTGAGCCTTGGATGCAGAAACATCATCATCATCACCACCACCACCACCACCACCACCACCACCACCACCACCACCACCACCTGCAGCAGCAGCAGCAGCAGCAGCCCAGGCCCAAGGACTTTTGAATGAAACCACAAACCTAAAACTACAGTTCAGGCCAGTGGTATGGCTCAGCAGGTAAGGGTCGTTGCCATCAAGCCCAAGGGCTTGAATTTGCTCCCCCAGAACCCGCATGGTGGAAGGAAGAGAGCCTACTCCATAAGCTGTTCTCTGACCGTATGTCCCATAGCGTCTCGGATCCCTCCAAAGGTAATGAATAAATCTATGGTGCCAGTCACCAAAGGGCATGGTGGCCTCTAGAAATTCATTTACGTACATTAAAAAAAAAAAAAGACATCTAAAGAAGTTACATGGAAGTGAAGGGGACAGAGCGGGTCAAGGAAGAATGTACAGGAAAGCAGCGTGGGTGACCACAGGTGACCGAGAGGCACTGCCACTGTGTCTCCTCGGGCGGGTTGCAGAAGGACAGTCAGAATGTGGGGAGGACGCAATGACAATGTTCACTATAGAGGGTCCCAGGTGGAGAGAAGAGAGGGCAGTGGGCCCGAGACTGGGGGATGCTTGGTTTAACCAGGGCATCCGGTACTGTGACTCCACAGCAGAGTCCTGGGTCCCGTCCTCAGCACTTGAAAATGAGAACATTGATAAAGCTGAGGAGAGCAAGAGGGTCTGGTCTAACCTGGTGGCCAAAGCGGATAAGGGGGAAGGACTCTGGAGGATCACAGCAGAGCCCTGTGGGAGAGAAGGGGGCCACGCCACGAGAGGGTTTCCGGTCTCAATCTGCCTCCCTTTAAGTGGCAGGGCGCTCTCCCCCCAAAGTTGGAGAAAGTCTGACTTGAGTGGTTCAGTGCTTGGCCTGACCCGTGTGGAAAATGAAAACGGTAGAGCCAAAGAGGCCAGGCCCCACTGCCCTGGGCTGGGAAACCCTGTTGTTCATGGAAGCCCCTCCTTGCCTGGCTTACCTTCTTATCCAGCTTCCTGCCGGCCAGGCTCAGTGTGATGACGCGGTTGTCTGACAGCTCTTGGGCTGCGATCTGAAAGGTCGTGGCTGTGAGAGAAGGGGTAGGGGTGGGGGTGGGAGTGGGGGGGGGTGTCTGCTCCTTCCCTTCCCCACCCTTCCAGGACGGAATTCTCCAGGGCTAGGCGCAGGGGTAAAAGGGAGAGTGAGTGCCATGGGACCCAGGACCAGCCTCTTGATTTCTAAACCTTGGTTTCCATTTTCTGAGAAATGGGATAACGATCCGAAGGTCACAAGGAATCAGAAAGTGAGATACTTGTGGGGGTTAGGTGGGGGGTGGCCGGCGTGAGCCATAGGCTGCACCAGGGAGTATAGGCTTCCCCAAGCTCTCTCTCTCCAACCTGAGTTTCCAAGAAGCCAGGCGCACACAGCTCAGTGAACTGAGGTTCAGGGAAGGACGGGCCCCGCATACATGTCTTCCCCATAGCCAACGCCCTCAGACCTTAACACAACTGCCAAAAGCCTGCTGCGGCCTCTCCCCACAGACTCACAGCCCCGCCTCTAAGATGGGCTTAACCTTGAGACTGGCCAGCCTTCTGTACAACAGGCCAAGGCCCTGGGGCCACTTCTCTCTCCTTGTTCTTCATCACCTAGACTATAGGATGGTGTCTATGTCCCATCTCCCAGGGGAAGGAACCTGGGCCTGGAGTAGAATAACTGGCATTCCTAAACAAGAGTGGGGTTTGCTGTGCTGGCGTCTGAATATAAGGAGGCTGCTCTGTGTGTGTGTGTGTGTGTGTGTGTGTGTGTGTGTGTGTGTGTGTGTGTGTTTGTGCGCGCACGCGCACTATTGGAGGCACCTTTAGGCTGCAGCAATAGCCCAGGAATCCGGGAATCATCTTGGGCTATTTGAGGCATGCTATAGGTTTTAGCTTGCCCCTGAACTTGGGGCATGAGGAGAAAGGGTGGAATTTGGAGGTGGGGAAGCAAAGCAGACCCTCATAGTTTGAAGGAAAGACTACAAGGCTGTGGGGAGTCATGGGAGGCCCCCCGAGAGTGCCCAGGAATATGGGCGCCTTCAGCAGCACGTTACAGGTTGTATAGACAATCTTGTCAGAGAAACACTCTTGCTCATCTTGTCTCTCATTCATGAGATGGGGTTTGCCCTGTCTCCTAGGCCTCCGAGGACCAAGCAACCCATCCACAGGAAGAACGTGCACTTCGCTGGATTCACTGCAAGGTGCAGGGGGAACCATTACAGTTGTTGGAATCGCTGTGCTGAGACAACCGGTTGTATGCATCCGGTGCTTGTGAACTGCTCTCCAGGGGAGAAGCAGCGGGGGCTAGTATTGGTTGGGGAGGATGTTGTAGGGGCTCTGGACACCCCTCCCCACAATGATAAGGAGGCCCCTGACCCCCGAGCCGCATCATGGAGGGCCTTCTGACAGTCCCCCAGCCAGGCAGCCCCCAGTACTTCATCTGTAGAGCCAGGAGCCCGTTGCTAAGAGACCTGTTGCTAAGTTGTAAGTTGGGCCTTTTTACTCCCAACAAAGCTGGTGATTATCTGCTGGAGAAGCAGTCCATTGATGGGGGAGGGTGGCGGAGACAGAAAAGGGATGTGAAAGGCTGGTGGGGGAGGTCTGGTACCGTGATTACGCCCTTCCCCGCTGGCTTGTCATTCATCAGCAGCAGAGGCCTAGTGATCTTCTTGCTGGAGACAATCTGGGGTGGGAGAGGCAGAGAGGAGCACTCAGGGACGCAGCAGGGGCTCTTGGGAATAGGTCAACCACAGGACAGTGGTGACAGCACCATGAATCACACTGTCCCCACTTCTCTGTAGTGGCAGGAACCTGGCACTGGGTTTGGTTGCCCCATCAGTGGGAGCGGTCCGTCTGGTACCAAACTCACTGGGCTACAACACCTCTGGGACCTGTTGGCTCCTGGGGGGTGGATGGGGGAGGAGGTGTCTGTATAGCAGATGGGGAGCCCGGGAGGATGGGCTAGGGAAAGTAGGGGATAGGAAATCCTGACTGAGGCCTGCCTGACCCCGAGAGCAGAGGTTGACGATGAGGCCCCTGGGTATCCCCCCACTCCACTTGGGAGTCCAAGGCTCACCGTGCCAAGGCTGCAGGAGAACTGGCCCAGGAAGTCATGCTCATCCAACTGGGCACTGGACTTGTCCTGGTCAAACAGGGCAAACTTGAGCTTCTGCACCTCCTCGAAGTGGTAGTCCAGCACGAACTTCTTGGAGAAGGCTGGGTTGAGGTTGTTGACGGCTGTTTCTGTTCTGTCGAACTGGTGGAAGGACAGGGGGGTGGGGTGGGGGGTTGGGGGAGGAATGGGAGGCAGAGTCGTGGTGGCCAGGTTCCCTCGGTGGCTAGCTGCCGCCAATCTTCCCACTACCTCACTGCCTCAGTGCATCCCGCCAGCATTCACACCCTGTGAGCCTCAGTTCATCGGTAAGAACACCAAAGATCAGAGATGTTAAGTCAGAGGGAGGCAGGTGCAAGATTCAAGCCCAGTTCTGACTCTGTGTACGAACCCTCCCCATTCCCAGGGACTGGGGTAGGAGCTCAGGCCACATCCCAGACTGGTATGTGACAGAGGACAAATCCTCTGTATCTGGGCCTGCTTCTACCTCTGTAAAATGAAAGCCTATGACTGTATGGCTTTCCTATGTTTTACTTAAGGAAATCTCTCTCTCTCTCTCTCTCTCTCTCTCTCTCTCTCTCTCTCTCTCTCTCCCCACCCCAGTGGTTGCTGGGATTTGAACTCAGGACCTCCAGAAGAGCAGTCAGTGCTCTTGCCCGCTGACCCATCTTGCCAGCCTGAAAACCCTTATCTCAAAAGCATACCGGTGCATGCTGCTAAGAGGAAACAGAGAGGAGGCAGAGCCGGGTGAGGCCAAGGGCTTGGGGTGGCATAGGCGATTGTGCCTTGTATAGAATTCTGGACTTGTCCAGTCTAGCATGCCCACCTGTTATGGGCACCAAAGCCAGGGTTGGGGGCAGGGCTGGGCATTATGGGTGCATGGTAGTAGGGGCAGGAACCACCTCCTGGCCTGGAACACATAGCAGAGCCCTGAGTGACAATCTATTTTGAGACCAGGGCTGGGTTGGTTTTTCCTTCCACCTGGGCTTCCAAGGGCAGGAGTAGCAGCGGGATCGGAAGAGGCCTTGACCCAGACTATTTTTAGCCTGTGTGTAACAATTTTTAGCAGAAATTATGGGGGATATGTCATAAATTGGGGAGCTATCACTCCCTGAGGAGCATGGTTCTGGAGACAGAGCAGGGAGATTGACCAGTAACTACAGGCCTGGACTGTCCCTGGACTCCTGGATTAGCCTACTGTCGCATCTCCCTCTGTTGGCTATATCAGCAACACCCTGGATGACACAGAAACCTGACATGCTCCAGGGCCCATTTTTCCCCTCTGTAAATTGGTCAACAATCCCAGCTCCTTTAAAATAAGGTGCCTTTTTATTATTATTATTATTTTAATCACAAGAGCCAATGTCTGTGAAAGCTCTTGTAAACTGGAGTGTGTGTGTGCAGAAAGCACCTACCTCTGTCTGGCTCAATATTTAATTGAAAAACAGGAACTCAGGTTACAAATCTGTCATGCCAGCACTTAGGAAGGGGAAGGGCTAGGAGCTCTAGATTATCGCCTGCTATATAAAAATGAAACCACTAATAGATATTTTGGGGAAATATACATGCATGTAGAAGGCTCTGGAAGGTGAGACACTGAACTGTGAACAGGGGCTCTCCTTGGTAGGCATGCCCTTTAGGTTGTCTTCCTCAGGCTCATCTGATTTGATAGACAACAAACACGGCTTCCTTTGTGAGGATTCAAAAAGCAAGTTTTGATGGCTGCTAACAGGAAAAATTTTCAAGTTTCTTGGTAACCTTTCTGATCCGCAGCCCAGACTTCCAGCTCAGAAGTCCCCAGTTCTGAGGTTCCCCCACTGGAGGTGAGGGAGAAATAAAAGCCCTTAGTTTACTAAAGAGACAGGCCCAGAAAGGGGCAGTAGTTTACCTGAGGTCACACAGCAGGGGCACCACTGCTGGGCATGAAGCCACCTCTGGGGCCCAAAACTGAGCAACTTATTTCTCCTTACCTCCGGCCAACAGAGTGATCGCCAGAAACAAGGCAGGAAGCTCACTCACAGGAAGCAAGTCTGTGCAAAACTACAGAAGCTTTACCTGACTAGAGCCACACAAACGATTAGGACATAATAAATATGATGATTGTGTAACTGCGGGTAATAATTTAGACAGAAGCCTAGCTATATAATTAGATATAGAGTTTTCTGGTTTGTTTTGGTTTGAAGGCAGGTGCTCAGTATGTTGCTTTGGCTGGCCTGGAACTCACAGAGAGCCACCTGTCTTTGCTTGTGTTGGTTTTTAAAGGTGTGTGTCACCACACCACCACATCCAGTCAGAAATGTATTTTAGAGTAATTATTTTATTTCTCTATTTTTTTTTGTTGTGTTTTGTTTTTTTTTGAGACAGGGACTGATTGCCTAACCAGGACTACTCTGGAACTTGTGATCCCCCTGCTTCAGTGCTGGAATAACAGATGTATTCTACCACACCTGGTTTAAGTAATACTTTAAATATACCTAAAATAAAGTTTAATTGAAAAAAAATGGCGGCAGTTTTCGAAGTGATCTTCCACCACCAGGCCTCAGTCCATGGACCCTGGCACTCCCTGGATCCAAGAGGAGCCCCTCCACAGCCAAGCCAGTCCTTGCCACACTTGTGGTTAGCCTCACCTCCATCCACCTGCCGTTGTCCTCTATAAAGAGGACACAGAAAGGGTCAGACTTGGAGGTGACATCCCGGTCCAGCAGGTTCTGGCCACTCACTGACAGCTCCACTTTGCACACACAGCACTGAGAACCCAAGGGGATGGCCCCAGCAGCAGGAGCACCCCCATCCGGAATGTAGGCCATGGGGGTTGGTGGCGGCAGCAGCAACAGTTCCTGACAGTCTGGAGAATGGAATGAGTGTCAGAAGGGGACAGATACTCTTCATATGCTACCTCACCACAGGGAGGCCTCACCGGCGGTCAATACCTGGGTAGGGACTGGGGACACTGGTATAAGCCCATAATCCCAGCTTGCAGGAGGCTGAGGCAGAAGGCTGAGTGCATGGTTAACCTGGATTGGGCAAGACTCCGTTTCAAAATAAAACAAAGAAGTAGGTGGTAAGATGACAGACAGTGTGTGTGTGTGTGTGTGTGTGTGTGTGTGTGTGTGTATGTGTGTGTGTGTGAAAGAGAAGGGGTAGGGCAAAGGCTTGTTGGAGGGAGAATGCAAGAGACTTGGAAGGAATAAGAAGTCTCTTGTAGAGACTGTATGGTCCACTTTGGTACCTTTTCCCTGCCTTCAGTCTTTGCCCGTGGGCTATACATAGACCCCTGTGTTGCCCATGTAGGATCACAGGGCATCACAGTGGACATGGGTACCCTACATGCATGGTGCCAGAGAACCAAGGCTTCTCCCAAGCAATGCATGGGTTAGCATCAGCGATGTCTATGACGGCTTGGGGTCTCTTTGTTGCTTTGGCCACTAGGAGATGAACCTCTGGTAACCTATTCAACACTGGATCTTGTTCACCGCCTGTTATGTTCCTCCCGCATCTCCATCCCAGGCCCACGACTGGGATACGGAAGGCTTCGGAGCCTATGTGAAGGGTACGTGCACCAGTAAATGAACAATGATATCCTGCCCGAGTCAGTTTTTGTCTTCAGCACAGGGCTGACCCTCCCAGGCACCCTTGACTTCTCCCATCTCTACTAAGGACCAACACACCTCTCCTACTGAGGCACTAACACTGCTAACGGCCAGTGGCTCTGTTTTCCTCAGAGGACAAGGTGTCCACATGCAGGAGTGGGAGGACTATCTCCATGGGGGCAGGGAGCTGTGGAACCCCTTTGTCACTGGGCCTGTAGACAAGCCCAAAGTTTCTCTGTGCCTATTTCCTATCTGCCAACAGTGTCCCACCTTGGTTCTTTGAGATCACGTATGCATGTGCATTAACATGGGTAATGAGCCTAGTTTCCAAACACCTTATAAAAGCATCACTAATATTCAGTCCCCTCACTGCTCAATGAGTTCCTGATCTGTATCTTCCCCAGGAAGGGTCTTATAGCCCTTCGCCTTAGAGGATGGTAGGACAACACTGTTTTCTGCCTCAGTCTTGTGGGAGACCCGCCGGTAGCTTCTCATGAGCAGTGCATGGGTTACTAAGCACACTCCAGTTCCAGTGTCACCTCTGGGGCAAGAGATCTTATGAGCCTGGTTTAGCTGAAACACAGTGACAGGGACTGTATACGCCTAGGGCAATGTCCCTCTGGGCAGTGAGGCTTCACAGTGTGGGTGACGGCAAGTCAGAAGCAAGGTTGGCATAATCCCGTTTGCCCTTTGTGTGAGTGTGTGTGTGTGTGTGTGTGTGTGTGTTCACTTGTGTGTACTTTTGGGAAATCCAGAGGTTGACATTGGGTGTCTTCCTCAGTCCTTCTCCCCTTTGCTGTGTGTGCTGTGCACATGAATTTGGGGGTGCATACTCCAGTGCCCACAACCAGAGACTAGAACAAGATGCCAGGTGTCTTCATCTGCTGCTCTTATCTCTTACTCCCTGAGGATAAGATCTCTCTCAAGTTCAACATTTTTGGCTAGGCTGGATGGCCAGTGAGCTCTGGGACGCCTCCTGTCCCTGTGGAATTACAGGCACCCACAGTCACGCTTGACTTTTTACAGAGATTCTTCGCTTCAAACTCAAGTTCTCACATCCTCCCCCATGCAGAGCAAGAACCCCTTACCCGCTGAGCCACCTCCCAAGTATCTCCACCGGATCTTTTGAGACAGGGTCTCTTGTTGAAGCCGGAACTCACCTATCTGGCTAGACTGGCCGGCCAGCTGGCCCCAGGGATCTGCCTGCACTGCCCCACCATCCCCCACAGCCCTGGGATTTCATGTGCACATCACCAGGTCTTTTACGTGGCTGTTAGGGAATCTGAACTCTGGTCTTCATGCTTGCTCATGGGCTATCTCCTAGTTCTTTAAAATGTTGGTATCTGTTTGTTTGTTTGTCTGTTGTGAGGGGTGTTGGGTAGGTGAACATCCTTGTCAGAGGACAATTTGTAAATCGTCTCCTTCCTTCCTGGAAGGAGCGAAGCCCAGGGATGAGCAAAGGTTATTAGGTCTACTGGTAACTTTAACCAATGAACCATCACCCCCACCTCCCTTTCTTGAGGTAGGATCTCACTGTGTAGCCCAGGCTGTCCTTAAACTCATAGTCTTTGTCTCTGTCTGCTGTGTGCTATGATTACATGTACTGCCATGTTTGGCTTCCTGTCTTCTCAAAAGCTGCCTGAAACAGCTGACTGTTATGCTAAGGAGCAGCCGCTGCTGTCCCGCAGCCCACCAGGAAAGACCACCCCACAGGGCTCTATTCCAGACCGAAGCCCCTCCCCAGTGCCCGCTTCCTAAGGGACTCTGCAGACAGGACACAGTGCCTGCCCAGGGACCTCCTGGCAGGGAGGAGATATGGAGAGTGAAGAAGCCAGCCTTCAGCTTCCCCCTCCTACTGGCTGTCCCTAGAACCTCATTACAATCGCAGTTCCCCAAGCATCAGGATAGCACAGCAATTTTCTGGCAGGATTTATTCTTGTTGGTTAAAAAGCAGTTTCTGCACAAAGGGCCGAGGAGCCATGTTTGTGGTATAAGGCAGCCGGGGCTGGAAGGCAAATCTCAGCTAACCAGTGGACATCCAAGGTGTCCACAGGGGCCTCTGTTCTGCCTGGGGGTTGAGCATGGGCAAGATCATCACCCTACTTTACATACAGGAAATGCAGGAACAGAAAGTGGACAAACACTGTCCAGGGCCACCATCCAGGAAGCAGCAAGGGCTGCTTGAGGGGCCATCCTTTGATGCCCAAGCCAAGGCAGACCTTCTCACCAGGGGAAGAATACTGGGCAAAGAAGAGACAGCCTGGGAACCCACCAGACCAGGGAGCATGGGACCAAGAGGTAGGCTTATAACGAAGGCTGCCAAGCAAGCCTATTACATATGTACATATGTGCGTGCATGCATGCGAGTGTGTCTGTGTGTGTGTGTGTGCACGCATGCATGTGTAATTTTGTAGTGATGAGGGTTTGAAATTGGGGTCCACTACGTGCAAGCTAAATGTGCTACTAAAGTACATGCCCAATTGTTCTCTCTCTCTCTCTCTCTCTCTCTCTCTCATATATATATATATATATATATATATATATATATATATATATATATA
>NC_034609.1:18729161-18730747 GCF_900095145.1 Mus pahari | reverse complement strand
CTCTCTCTCTCTCTCTCTCTCTCTCTCTCTCTCTCTCTCTCAAATGGACAAAGGCCCAAGCTTACATGACCACTCTTGAGTTCACATCTTCATGGTTGTCACCTGCTCGTCCCCATCCCCAGATTCTTGTCGTTGCTACTGCACTAGCGTCCCACTGCTAACTAGCCAAGGGCAAGGCCATGGGGGCCTGGTCCAGGGAAGCCCAGGACAACCCCACCTGGGTCGGCTCCAGCCCCAGCTGAAGAAAACCAGCAGTCTAGGAATAGTGGGCGGGGAAGTGGACTCCTCCCCTAGGAGGGGCAGGCCTCCCATTCCAACTCACCCTCTGGCAGGAAGCTTCTGGATCCCCGAAATGGGGAGCACATGGTGTCTGAGGTTGGAACAGGCAGGGATCGGAGTGGCCCTTGGTGCCAGCCAGGCAGGCAGCGGGGCAGGGATGTGGACCCTGAGGCCTGACGCAATGGAAACAGAAACCACAGCCTGGTTGGGCCAGCCCCCTCCCCTCCCTCAGTGGAAGGCAGCAAGGTGTCATTAAAGAGGGGGTTGGGTCTGTGAGCACATTGGGCAAGATGGAAAAGCTCCAGGACAGCACCATCTGCAGGTAATTTGGGGTTTGGGGATGGAGGAGGGGGTGTAGGCGGCTCGAGAGCCTCTCCCAAGAATGATAGGACTCTTGGCACAAGTGTGGGCACAGACCCCTGAGAAAGGGCTTGGGGTTAGGGGTGCAAAACCAGTCGGCCCATTTCTAGATGAGCTAACTGAGGTGAACAGAAGGTAGGGCTTGGAAATGACCTGTCACTGGTCACACATTCACTCAACAAACATCCCTTGTCTATCATAGCGTCGTAGTAACAAGGCTGAAGAGCAGGTAGAGGTGGCACAGCGCTCAGGAAGCAAAAGCAAGAGGGTCATGAGGTCAAGTGCAGACTGGGCTATATACAGGGAGACCCTGTCTAAAACATATAGAAGGTTAGCCCCCACTGTGGCCATACCCACCCAGACCAGGCATCCTGCCCTTGAGAGAAGGGTAGACTCTGGCGACATCAGAACTAAGCTACACATGTAGAATATTGTGGTTCTGGACAGAACTCTAGTCATTCATGGCCAATGACTCCCTGCCTACCCCACCCCCGCCCCCCATGTCCCATGGGGGAGCCTCTTCCCACTGCTGGCTGAAGCCAGCCTCAGCCTCCTGCCTCCACTTCCCCTGCCGTGGCCAGACAAGCTTCGTGATCTTCTCCGTAGCAATGCCTAACTCAGTAGCCCTCCCCTGCCCAGCCAGAGGGACGATGATCGTGTAAGTCAAGTGCTACCACAGAATCTTCTGTGATGCTTCTGGATCGAAAGTCCTTACATCACCCCAGGCTGAGGGAGCCAGGCTCAGCTGATCCCTTTCTCCCAAGTTCTCGGCCAAGCTTCACTGGCTTCTAGTCTGATTTCAAGTGTGCCCACCTCCCACCTGTGCTGAGCCTTTAGCACTTGGGGTTCCATTTGCGGAATAAAACACTTCTCTTCTCTTCTCTTCTCTTCTCTTCTCTTCTCTTCTCTTCTCTTCTCTTCCTTCTCTTCTCTTCTCTTCTCTTCTC
>NC_034609.1:18714332-18729116 GCF_900095145.1 Mus pahari | reverse complement strand
CCCTCCCCTGCCCTGCCCTGCCCTGCCCTCCCCTCCCCTCCTCTTCTCTTCTCTTCTCTTGAAGGGTCCCCGTTGACAGCATTCTCAGAGGTCTGCCACAATCACTTAAGCCAATGTGTTCTGTGCCCACACCGCACCACTTCTTTAAGTAATCATTGTAACCAACAACTCTTTTACACATTGCTCCATAAGGCTCCCATAATATGAGTTCTCAAGGGGGCCCCTGCCCCCTAGCAGGAATGCAGGTCTGCATACTGCAAACACCCAGCAAGCACAGTAAACACAGCAGAGCCAGGAGCCCAGCATCAGGCTGCTCACCCACATCACTTAAAAGCTAAAGCCACTTCTCCAGCCTTGGAACTCATAACCCTCTGAAAGATGAGAAAGGGATGCAAGGGTCATGTGTAACAGCGGAGGCCCAAGAAGGCGTAAGGGATA
This sequence comes from Mus pahari, assembly GCF_900095145.1. Taxonomy (NCBI): domain Eukaryota; kingdom Metazoa; phylum Chordata; class Mammalia; order Rodentia; family Muridae; genus Mus; species Mus pahari. Next base: position 18,728,678 of record NC_034609.1, on the reverse strand, counting down.
GATAGAGGCCAGGCCCACTGACTCTAAGCATAGGAGCTTGATGTGGTTTGAGGGGACCCTGTAGCTGAGCCAGATGCAAGGATCCCACCTTTGAGGTGGTAGTTACAGGAGACGCCAAGTGAAGGAGGCTCTGGAGACAATAGGTTGCAGGGGACTCAGACAGAGATGAGTGGAAGGCAGACAAGGAGAGATCTAAAGGGGCCCAGCAGCAGCTGCTCAGGCCCAAGACTCTCAGCTGTGACCGCTCTAGGGACGGGAGGCCCTGTGGGACTACCAACAAGCACTCCTAGTAGAAAGCCATAGGTACTAAAAACAGCATGCCCAAGGCTAATAGAGATGGCACAGAGGGGGTGGGGGGAAGGGCTTACCACACAAGCATGGGGACCTGAGTTTGAATCCCCAAAACCATATAAAGGCAGGTGTGGCAGTGTGTGACTATAAGCCCAGTGCTTCTGTGGTAAGATGGTAGCCAGGGACTGGAGACTCTCCAGAAGCTCGAAGGTCAGCTAGCCTGGTGTACCCAGCAGCAAACAACAGAGAGACTGAGACTCAAGGTACTTGGGTACCTTGTTCCCAAGGTTGAATTGAAGGGGAAGACACCTGAGCTTGTCCTCTGACTTCCACATCATGGCGTGTCCAACCTAGTATTTGGAAGGTTATATATATATATATAGTTTTTGATGCAAACTCTAAGGGGTGAAGTTGCAACGCCTTGCTAGTGACAGTCACACAGATATCCGGTCCTCTGGGCAGTGTCAAGTAGCAGTTAAATGCACAGACCCTGGACGTAGTATCCTGCATTCGAGCCTCTGGTTCTGCCATTTCTCAGCTATATTACTTACTTAATCTCTCTCGTTTAGTTTTGCTCTCTGCAATATCGAAGGCAACAAGGTATGTTCTGGGTTGCTGTAAGGATTAAGATAAAGCACATTCGCTGTTTGAGTGGACCTTAATCTCTGGGGTGGAGATAGGCAGACCCCAAAAAACAGGTGATGTGTAGCCAAACAAAGAGGGCAAGGGACTAAAACTGGTTGAGTCACAAGGTTCTTCTCTGTTACCCTCTTCTGCTGTGGGCACAATGCACCATGTCAGTTAGGCCAAGGGTGGAGGATGGGGCCAGGGAATTGATAAGAGACTGGCACATTTGGTGATAGTCCTGGAGGTTTCTCTGGCTTTGACACCCTAAGGGTGACAGAAGGCTCAGCAGTTGGTAGGCACGACATTATAAGGACTGTAGTAGCTCTTAGCTTGGGGCTTTTCCTGCTCCAAGCATGGTTTCCAGAAAGCACCAGAAGGGTACCATCTGGCCCCACCCAGACCTGCTCCATCAGAAGCCCTAGGGAGGCACCTAACAACCCGTGTATGAACAAGCCCTGCAGGCAAGGCGGGGAAGCCAAGTATGCACAAACCACGGGTTTGGCAGGCAGTTGCAGTTTCTAACATGCTCCCTAGAGTGATCTTGAAGCTGCCCACCTGCAGCCTAGAGGAGAGCAAGAAGGCGGGCACCTGAGGCTGGGACAATGCCTTGGGGATGACTCTAGCTTGGCATGCACGTGGCTTAGTTAAGCAGGCGTTGACACTTGGCTTCCATACAAGCCCTGCCATGCTTAGTTTAGATAGTAATTTTCTACTAACTAGAACCCTCAACTAACCAGTCAGTCACTCCTCGCCTGCTGGCCCCTAGGGCTGCTAAGTCCTCAAGGTTCTCTGGAGTCTTGGGATGGGTCCGAGGGCACTGTCATCCCACTGACCAGATGTCATCCCAGATGACAAGGCCCAGGAACTCAGAAGGCAAGCCCATCATCAGGACTCTCCAGAGAAACGGAGATGATGGTATGTCTGCATCTGTACAATAAGAGGCTGACTTTAAAGAATTCGTTCATCGGACCACAACGGGTGTAAGCCTGAAGTTCAGAGGGCAGCATGGGCTGAAAACAGGAAAGGTTTTATTTTTCTATGTTGTGCCCCTAAGGTCCAAGACCTCGTCTTAAAGGAAGCTCAGTCTCTGGCTGAAGGCCATCTATCAACTGGATGGGGCCCATGCACGGAGGATGATCAGCTTTGCCCAAAGCCTGATTTAAATGTTAATCGCATCTTAAACATACCTTCACAGAAACATCTAGACTGGTATTTGGCTAAACAACTGGTCACTATAGGCCAGCCAAATTCACAGAGACAGTAAGCCATCCAAGCAACCTTGAGCTTTGAGGAGCAGGAAATGGGGTACTGAGTTCTCACGTGTCGGAGCTCCAGGATCTGCTGGAAGGGACATAGCCACCCTGACAGAGACAAATCTGAAATAACGAAGAGCCCCTACAAGGCCCAATCCCATCCGGAGTGCACAGTGAGTTTTACCTTCCAGACACCCCTGCTCAAGGCCCTGTGACCACGTGACCACGTGACCACACCCACAATGGAGGTTGGATGGCTGCCTAAATGGTTCCTGCCTTCTGGCTCCCAAGCTGATGATAACTGCTCTTGATATCACTCTCTGGGTCTCAGAACTCATCCACCTTCCAGACTGATGGGACCCTGTTCTCTTTCTCTTCTCCTCCCTCCTTCCTTCCCCTCCCTCTCGTGTGTGAGCTTGCGCTCCAGTGTGTGTGTGCGTGTGTGTGTGTGTGTGTGTGTGTGTGTCTCGCTCTCACTCTGTGTGTGTGTGTGTGTGTCTCGCTCTCACTCTGTGTGTGTGTGTGTGTGTGTGTGTGTGTGTGTGTATGTGTGTATGTGTAAGTGCACACATACATACGGCAAGAGGACAACCTCAGATGTCATCCTCGGGGTTTCTTACTGGCCTGGAATCTTGACTGTTGAGCCCCTGGGATGGATTTACCTGTCTTTCCAGCTAGGATTCTAGGAACCTGGTGCTTGCATGCAAGCACTATATGGACAGAGCCATCTCCCCAGCCCCTGCCTCTGTTTTCTTCCCCATGGGAATGCCAGCACACACTGAAAGCTCTGTTTCACAATGGTGAAAGTATCTCAGAGGCTCCCTTTCCTTCCCAGGATGACACCTAGTCCCGCTGGTAGGGCTCCCACGGTTCCCTCCCCCACCCTCACGTTTCTGGCTATGTTCTTTACTATATGAGGTTCCAATAATACATCTCTGTGAATCCCCAATTCTGCACCTGCTAGTCCAGCTGCCTGGAATGCACTTTCTCTTTCTCCACCTGACTCCTTTTACTCTCCCCATTCAGCTCAGTAGAACCAAGTGCGGTACTGCTATGTACCAGGCCCATCACGAACGATCCTTACGACGGTCAAAACTGTAGAAAGCTGGCACGTCACATGTTGCCAAGAATCAGAGTGGCCAGAACTCTTACAGTTTGTCAGAGGCAGTGGGATTTGGTGTAAACTACGCAGGAGAAACATTTGGCAGAGCCTGGAAGCTAACTCCTGGCACAAACACTCACCAAAGGACCCACGGGAGGACGCCCACAGCGACACCATCTGAGTGGCTGCCCTGATTCCAGATCAGGAATTGGTGTGTCAGCGTGAAGGAGGATACACGCACCCTGCTGGGCTCCTTACGTGAGTTTAGGTGTGGACAAAAGAAACCTAAGCTGTTGGAAGTGGAGACAATGGTGACAGGCAGCATGAAGCTGATGAGAAGGGACACCAGGAGGAGGTCTGAGGGTTCCCATTCCTGGGCCCAGCTGCCCTTATACTAGACGCACGGCTCTGTCATGGTATCCCATGCCGGGGATCGCACGGCTCTGTCATGGTGTCCCATGCTGGGGATGATTCTCTTTCTTTTTTGAATCACTGGGGATTGGACTGAGGGCCCTGTGCACCGCGACACCAAACCCCACACTCAGTCATTTTGATTTTGAGACAGAATCTTGCTACATAAACCAGGCTGATTGTAAACTCACAAGCAGGGGTGAGTCCAGGAGGGGGATCACACACACACACACACACACACACACACACACACACACACACACACAAAACCCCACAGACCCTTCCACAAAGCCCTTGCTGCTTTCCTGGTCACTCAGGAGAACCAGTCTAGTATCACTAATTTAAAAAAAAAACAAAACAAAACAAAAAACATTGGCTTGAACTGAAAGAATTAAAAACATCAGCTGATATCATTTTCTTCTGTTTTGGAGTTTTGAGATAGATCCTGGCATATAGGCAAGGCTGGCTACAAACTTTCAGCAATCCTCTTGCCCCAGCCTCTTGACTGCTGGTTGGGAATACAGGCATGTGCCACCACACCCAGCCTCTTATTTCTGTTATTCCCAACACAGACACATACAGGTTGGGAGCTGAGCAAGTGAGAGGACACAGTTGGAAGAGGGAAAAGGTATTACAGAAGCCTAGGATCACAGACCCTCCCCCTCTAAAGTTCCTGGGCCTGGGAATTCTTGGACTTTTAAAAGTTATTTCTTTGATGTGTGTGTGTGTGTGTTTTGCCTGCATGTGTATTTAAGCACCATGTGTGCGCGTCTGGTGCCCACAGAAGCTGGATAAGGGTCTTAGGTCCCCTAGAACTAGAATTATGGATGATTGGGAGCTACTGGGAACTGAACCCAGGTTCTCTGCAAAAGCAACAAGTGCTCTTAACTGCGGAGACTAGCTGTGTGGGTTGTTGGGGTTTTGTTGGTTTGGTTTGGTCTGGTCTGGTCTGGTCTGGTCTGGTCTGGTCTGGTCTGGTTTGGTTTTTTTTAGACTCTGGGTGGTCTAACCTTGAGATGTAGACCAGGCTGGTCTAGAACTCCAGAGATTCACCCTGCCTTTTCCTCTTGAGAGCTGGGATCAAAGATATTCACTACCATACTTAGCTGAACTCAGGGATTTTGGAATAACAAGTCCTTAGACACTCTGGGCTGAAAGGGTGCACCCTGTCTCACCCTCCAGCCATGTAAGAATCCTGACCTCAGTCCTACCACTTCAACATCCCTGCTTGCTAGGGACGGAGGGATTCAGAGTCAAGACTCCTCCTCCCAGGGCTTTTCCTGTGCATCCGTGGCGGCTGTGTGGCTCCTGCCAAGTGGCATGCAGCCCCGGGAACAGGCTGGCACTCACTCTGGACAAGGTGATGGAGTCGTGGAGGTCTGCACATAAACCACTTTCTACTTCAGCTATGGCACCGGGTACTGTGCTTAAAAGACACCACACTCTGCCAGGCAACCAGGCCATTATAGGGATAAATATAGATGTCGACAGCCAGGCGAGGAGGCTGTGGCAGGGGGTTGGCTCTGATGCTCTCCTGGGACCCTCAGTTTCTGCCAGGCCATACCGGGAAGGAGGCTGATTAACACCCACCCAAACTCTGGCTCCATGTGCAGCTCATCCACCTAGGGTCTTCCCAGTGCGACTACAGGGGCTGGCCAAGTGGTCCAGCAGGTAGTTGATCCTGTTAGGTTCTTCTCTTACCACTCCTTCCTCCTTTCTGGGTCTCTGCACTTCATCTGCAAAGTAGGCTTGGGTACCATGCCTCTCCCCTGCCTCCCTGGAAGCTGGGGGATGGGCCAGAGTTCTCTGTGCTGCTGAGTGCTCTGAGCACTTAGGGGACCTCAGGAGTGAGTCTGGCCAGAGTGAGGCCCCTAACTAATGGAGAGTTGAGGGTTTGGTGACCATGTGGTTTTATTCAGAGATTGGGCTAACCTTTGCTCCCCCACTATGCTGTTCACAGGGGAGTGACATAGAGCAACTAGGCACTGCCTCATTTTGTGAAAATCTTTCCCCTCCATACCTGTTTTGAGAATTGAGGGTGTGGCTACAGATGCCCCTCTGTCCTTCCTAAGTTCTGCAGCTCAGGGGCAGAGCCTGTCTTGACCACAGTTATGCCAGTCCCTAACCTAGATGGCCTGCTTGGAACACATCTGCTAAGACTCTAAACAGCTTTTAGGTTGCCCATTTCTGCTGAGATGAAGAAACAGAGGTTAGGGACTGGAGCTAGAGTTCAGTGGTAGAGCACATGACTGAGCATGCTTGAAACTGAGTTCTATCCCAGCACACAAATGGTGTAGGAAGGGAGGGAGGGAGGGAGGGAGGAAGGAAGGAAGGAAGGAAGGAGTTGATGAACTGAGGTCAGAGAGATTAAGAAACATCTAGGTTATGTGGGGAATGGGTAACATTCCCTAGCATTCTCTGGTGGGCAGGCAATGGCAGCAGGTAGTAACAGTGGCTACCTATAATCCCCAAATTTTTGTGCCAGGAAGTCCTGCCCTGTTCTGACACACACCTTTCCATACCCTTTCCTGGCACCCAGCATAATAAAAGCAGTGTCCCTCCAGGGACTCAGGCTGGCAAGCTCATAATCTGTCCAGGCTGTCACCTAACACTCAGGACCTCATTTGGGATGAAGGGGAGACTCCCACTCCTCATACAGCATTGACCGGGTAACTTCTGTGTACCAAGGTACTGTTCAAGTATGAAGGCACAGCCTGTTCGGTGGAGACGATGCCCACTGGAGGAAGAGAGAGGTAAGGAGCCGATGCACAGACAAATAAATGAGATCACTTCAGACTGACAAACACCCTGGGAAAAACATAGTAAGAGAAAGGGATGGGGATATGCCTCCTCCCTACTGTCTCTTCCTCTCAGATTCCAGCGGACAACACTGTGGCTGCGGGTGATAAGTAGACGGTAACTCCAACACACTAACCAGTAGTTTCTTTGGCCTCCGTGGGAGCCAGATTCAGGAGGCAAACAAGAGCAAAGGACACAGCACCTCTGGCCCTGGCTCAGTCTTCAAGCATTGTCTCTCCTGGACAGCAAGGGGTGGACCATGATTGGATGGTCACCATCTCCAGCCCGCACTGCCTAGATGGCAGGGTGCCCGAGCCTCCTGCTTCTACAGAGACCACACAGACCATTCGGAAGCCATGTGCTTCGAAGCGAGATGGCTGGATTCTGGAGGTGTTCTGCTCCTACCCTCTGCAGCCCCAGCCTGTCTGGCAGGGCTAGGGGAGGGCAGAAGAGGGGAAGGCAGGGACACCCAGGAAGTCTCAGCAGGTAAAGATGCTCTCCTGACAGGAGCACAATCACTAGAGAGTGCTTTTTCTGTCTTCTGTTCAAGCGTCAGAGCCCAGTGAGGTCAGCTCCGTGTGGGGGTGATGGGACCCCTACCCAGGATGCATCACTTCAAATGTGTTCTTTACACTTGGGCCGAGTAGAACGAACCTTCCTACCCTGGCCTCTCTGCCCTTCGAACGGCCCAGAGGTACCAGTATATCTGGATTCCAGGACTCATCTCTTAAGGGCTCCCCCAAAAAAAAATCCAGAAGGAATGTTGGATGCAGTCATGCGAATCAAGTGCACTAATATTCCCAGGAACAATGGGATGACAGCTGTTCCCAAGTGCCTCCCGCACCAGTCACAGTGCTGACACATGAGCCCTTTGTCATCTAAACGGATCCTCACAACTACCTTTAAGGAAGCACGCAATTACCTGGAAAGAGAAGGGGACAGAGAGTGCACACCTCACTATTATACAGATAAACTGAGGCTCCGTTTTGACCCTCTTCTTCACGTGGTCCCCTTGGGGTTTTTAATTCTCAGGGCATTGGGGGAGGGCTGGAAAGGCAATCACAGACCCTCACGAAGAGCTCTCCACGTGTAAGAATACCTACCCTGTTTCCTGGCCCAGCCTCCCTATGGCTCTGTAAATGGGCTGGTATTGCAGTCTGCCCTCATTTCACAGATGGAAAAACACCCAGAGCCAAAGGGTGTGTGTGTGTGTGTGTGTGTGTGTGTGTGTGTGAAGGCATGAAGGCATGAAGGCATGAAGGCAGGAAGCAACAGAGAACTCAAGCATCCATAGCCTTTGTCCCCGGTTTTTCCATGCAGAAATGCATCTGATGAACTCTCCCATTCCAGGGGCTCATTATCATCTGAGGACAGCCCCAGAGTTCACTGGGCCCCCTGCCAAGGTGGCAATAAACTCTCACTTTAGTGTTTGTGCCTGGTCAGTTTCCAGGAGGCCCTGGAGACCGGCCTACTTTATAGAAACTGGAAATACACAGTTGAGACCATCATCCCACTTCTGGTCACAAAAAGGTGCTCGAGGCCAGGTAGGTCTCTCACAACTCCCATACTGGGACTGTCCACAGGCCACTAGAAATGACAACCCAACCAGAAATGCCTCCCTTCCTGTGGGAGAAGGGCTCTCATCCACTGCAAAAGGCAGCATTCTTGATCTCACAAGGGGAGTTGCAGCCATGTGACCAGCGGTCAGAGAGCAAAGGATTAGGAGCCAGGAGGCACCTCTGGCCCTGACTACAATCCTGAAGCATCAGGGACCTTATATTGTCTCTCCTGGACAGCAGCTTCCCTGCCAAGAAGGAAGGATGACCAGGTCCTCCCACTTTGACGAGCCTACATCAAGTCCCTTCTGAGTCCATGGTGAGGGAGCTATATTCTGGAAGAGTTTGGCTCTGCCTGGAAGAAGGCAGAGGGAGGGAATCTCCCCAGGCAGGAAAGCAGGACCCTAACCCTGGATTAGGGAATTCTCAGCAGGAAGCCTGCCTAGCAACAATGCCTCCAAACACAGATGCGGTAGACACCGCCAGGGGCAGTATAAGACTCCTTCCCATCTCTTGAGAGATGGGAAGTATAATACCCCTTCCCAACTGTTGGTGACAGCTCCACACCCCTACATGATGGAGGTCTGTGGTCAGACAAAACAAAGGGCATCTGGGCTAATTCTCAAAGGCTTTTCCCCTTTCCCCTTCCCCCAGAGTTCTTATAGGGCAGGAAGAATCAGAGTACAAGGCGGACCCTTTGAATGACCACCCAGTTCGGGACTGCTATTGCACCCGTGACCTTGGGCACTCCCAGCCTCCTTTTGAGGTAGCCCCTTATCCAAAGACTAGCCAGCTGTACCAAAGACAGGATTCGGGAAGGGAGGGGAAGAGAAGGAAAGAGGAGCATTAGTCTCCTTTATTTTTCCCAGGAGCACCGTTGCGGGGATGGGGAAAAAAAAAAAAAAAAAGAAGAAGGGCTTCTCGCTTCCTCCTCCACCCCTTGAAACACACAGGTGCCAGACAGCTTTTGCGCAAAAACTAGTTTGCAAACACACTCCGACTTCTGGAACGCCGCCCGGCACTATTCCCCATCTCTTCTCCCCAGTTAGAGCAGGGAGTCGGCCCTTGGGCTGATCCCGAGTAGCGCCAGGTTCCGGTCAGGGTGGGGTCAAAGGGCGCGCTCGCCTCCAAACAATTGTGCTGGCCGCTGCGATCGCCAGCCCTCAGTCACCTAACGGTGGAAGAGGGTCTCCCAAATAGCTAGCCAGTGTCCCCGAAACCGCCCATCCTCCAGCCGCCCCCCGCAGACGGGCGCCCCCGCGTGGCCGGGTGGGAGCTGAGTTCCCCCCCACCCAAGGCGAGCTGCGGGGGGCGGCGGCCAGGGACGTCGGAGTCCCTCCGGCTGAACCCACTCCCCCTCCAAGCCCCAGGCCGAACTTGAGCGCGCGCAGTGCCCGGCCCGCCCTCGCCGCGGACCCCACTCACCGCGCTTCCCGCAACCTCAGCGTGCTCCGGGCCGCCGGGGCATCCCCGCGAGCTGTGCTGTCAGCCGGGCGGCGGCGCGGGACAGGCTCAGGGCGCTACCCGCGTGGCCGTACTTACATGTGCGCTCGCCCGGGCTGGGGCTGGCCCTCCTCGGGCCCCGGCTGCGGCGCGGGCTCCTCCCTCCAGTCGAGGGAGGATGTGGGCGGGAAGCGGGCGCGAGGCGGGCGCTTCCTGGAGGGGCGGCTCTCCGGGCTACGCGGAAGCCTGTCCCGCTCCCGGCTGGTGGCCCCCGAGGACCTGGACGCAGCAGGCTGCCACTCCGCGCGATGCTGCGGATTCGCACCCAGCGCCGGGCCCGCCGCTCTGGGCGTCAGGCACCGCCGAGCTCCGTGCGTTGCGCTCCGGTTCAAGACGCGGGGACCCGGGGGTGCGATCTCCTGGCCCGCTAGACCCCCGGGGCGCCGCCCGCGGCTTTCACCCCAAAGCGCGCAGGGCTCCCCGTGGAGCCCTCGGGGAGACGCCCAGGACTTGCCTCCTAGCTGTTGGAGCCGCACAAGAACCGCAGTGTTTTCTTCTTTTTTTATTTTATTATTATATATTTTTTTATTTCTCAATAGCGTTTTCTTGCCGCCTGAGACTGGGAAGATGACACATATTCCCGTGACAAAGACGACGAGATAGAAACGTTCTAGAAACGTTCGGAGTGGGGTTTGGGATCAACGGGAGAGCTAAGGCCTCCCCTCTGTGCAGCCAGCTTTTGAATCAGAAGAGGCACCAGTTCTTAAGGGACTGTTTTGTCGCTGGGTGGTCGTTCAGTGGTATTTAGTACCCTCCGAGCAAGTTAACCACTGGACATCAGGACGGAAGCTCTCTTAACCAGATTCTGTTGTGGGAGATGTAGGGGGAGACGTGGCTGTCCAGAGGTCTTAATAAGCATGGCCAAAGCCCTGGGCCCTGGTGTGCATGTCTCAGGGGATTGTGGGGCTGAGCGGTAAAGCCTTGCACTGAGGTTGTAGGTTTTCTAGTCCAGACAGATGAGGGTTAATGAGGGAGACTCACGCTGCAGCTCTGAGCTCCCTCCACGTCTGAGTCACAGGCACTTTGCAGCCTTAGAAGGGCCCCCACTAAGCAGCCCCAGGGCATGGAGCTTTGTTCTCTCTGCCTGCCTGTCCCTGGAGCTTTCTGCTTTTCAACAGATTCCCCTCAGTCTTCTTGCTCAGAAAGTCCTCCATGCCCTCTGCTCAGCTCTGGGACGAAGCAACCTGTGGCGCCACTTAGAGCAGAGGTAGAAAATGGTGACCACAACGTCTTCTCGAGACTGGGAAGCAATGGCAGGTAGACAAGTAGAATGATGAGAAGTTCGGGATGAAAGGCAATTAGCACAGAGACCCAACTCAGCTGTGGGATTTGACCAGCACTATTCTAAGAACACAGAAGAATATGGCGATTAGAGGGTAGAGGGGTGGGGGGGAGATGTCACTAGGTCCTGGTCGGGAGGGCAGAGTACTAAGGTCAGGGGTCATGGAATTCTATTCCTAAGTACCTACCCAAGAGAAATGAAAATGTTTATTCAAGCAAAAAGTTAAGCATGAATGCTTGCAGTTCAATAAACATTCTTGCTCGACTTATAAACATAGTTCACTAGAGCCAAAATGTGGGCAAGATCCAATATATATACCAGTTGTTCATAAGGGAAAGTTCAGTGCACAGTCCACACAGTGGAATATTACTCACCCAGGGAAAGTACTGACACATTAAAGTAGGGATGGTTTCAAATGCAGCACATCATAAAAGGCCTACTGAACAATCCATTTTAGGAAATGTCCAGAAGAGACATACCCACAGAGGTAGAAAGGGGATTCTAGTCATCCGGGCCTGGGAGGGAGAATAGAAGTGGTTGCTCTTTGATACAGGGTTTCTTGGGGGGAAGAAAAAGGGGTTTCAGGGCTGGAGGGATGGCTCAGTGGCTAGGAGCACTGACTGCTCTTCCAGAGGTCATGAGTTCAATTCCCAGCAACCATATGGTGTCTCACAACCATTTGTAACAGGATCCGACGCCCTGATGTTTTACTCTATAAATCATTTCACTACTGGGAAGTATGGGAAACTTTAGAGGAAAGTCACCCGGCCATGCCCCTAAGGATGTCATCTCCTTCGACATCACAAGGTGTGATGTTCTGTCTTCCTGAATGTACAGTAGCAACGGAGCCGGCATACCATAAGCCTTCATACTGTAAGCCAAAACTACAAGCCAGAGGAAATCCTCCTTTTCAGGGCTGATCACAACTGTTTTTCACATCAACGAGAAGTTGACTAACAGTTGTGTAACTCTACAGAAACCTAAAGGGCATGCATACTTTAAAGGGCAAGCGTCACACAGGTTGATTATTGTCTTAGGGTTTTACTGCTGTGAACAGACACCATGACCAAAACAACTCTTATAAAGGGCAGCATTTAATTGGGGCTGGCTTACAGGTTCAGAGGTTCAGTCCATTATCATCAAGGCAGGAGCATGTCAGCATCCAGGCAGGCAGACATGGTACAGGCAGAGCTAAGAGTTCTACATCTTCATCTGAAGGCTGCTAGTGGAAGACTGGCTTCCAGGCAGCTAGGAGGAGGGTATTAAAGCTCACTCCTACAGTGACACACCTACTCCAATAAGGTCACCCCTACTCTAACAAGGCCACACCTCCTCATAGTGCCACTCCCTGAGCCAAGCATACACAAACCATCACAGTTCTATCTCCATAAAGCTGCCTTACAGTCGAGGGCAGAGGTCAGGAGACACAGGTCAAGTGTTGGTCCCAGGTTACAGTCACGCACTGCATGCCAGATGCAAGATCAGACAGTGAAGGTGAAGCTGCCCGTGTCTTGTGAGTCTAGAGAGTTTTCTGTACAGTTGGAGGCCTGAACCCCATAAAAGGCCCCTGTGGGTCACATGTAACTCAACACACGCTTCTGGGGTTTGTTCCCCTGGTGCTGGTTGCCTGGCCAAACTGCTCAGAGTAACCCAGGTGGCCTGTGCCCTTCCCTGTGTTTGTAAGCCAAAGATATCCTGAACACATCCACATCACCTGCCAGGCAGGTGTGTGGGAGGGGAAGGGAACAGAGGGAGTTAGGATTATCCTGTGGGTACCAATACCCTAAAGCTTGTCTCATGGGCCTGAGATCATACAGGTTCAGTGAAAGCAGTTATTGCTTGGGTTCAGAACTCCGCTGGGCTGCCATCGCAGGGAAAGCGCCCTCAAGCCCCAATAAGATCAAGAGTGTTCAGGTGGTGTGTCCATAGCCAAAGGAGGGCTTCCTTTTACTGTTGATGATGACTGGCCACCCACTGGTGAGTAGAGGTGTGACTTACTGGCGACCAATCCGAGGGACCTAAGTTGCCTAGTGCAAGCTGACCACTGAGTGGATTTTCCTGTAAACTCTGGATGTGGTCTTCTTTGTGTGGTCAAAACAGAACCTAGATGGGGTACAGGAACGTTTTATATGGGGAGGGGGGGAATCTTGTCTGCAGAACACCCAGACCTTCAGGCTACTTCAACCCCCCCAGCCTAGGACAACCCCAGGGTCTCTTTTGGCTCCTTGGAAATGCAGAATGCCAGCCCCAGGAGGCTCAGGCTTGCTGAAGCAGAACCCCCGACATACATCACACGTGGAGGTTTTTATAGCTGGGCATTTATAGGGAGCTTCTTCATCAGTTCCCCAAGGTGGTTCAGAACCGTGGCTTCTAGACAGCCATGCGTGCTAGGGAACAGAACTGACAAAGCAGTGGAGGGAGGCTTCGGGTCGGAGAGAGAAATGGTAACTACAGTTCCCATCAGGAAGACGGACATTTGTGCCATCTGCGACCCCCTCCGGTGATGAGCAAGTGACAGGGACCACGAGCTTCTCCCAACCCTGACGGAGGACCTTAGGTGCTCCCAGGCTAGGCCACATCCTGACACCCCCCCCCCCAAGAAGTGCCTCACACTTCTCACTGGCCTACCAGCGATGGGACTTCATTTGCTTCTCTCTGTATTCTTAAACGGAGCCTACTCCGGGAGGAAGCCATCCTTGACACTGGGCCCCACTTCCTTTAGATGAAAACCTGCCAAGGTTCCCAGGCAGGTAGGCGGCAGGAAAGGAAGTTTCTCTAGGAAAAGAACAAGGAGTTGGCACACCGACTTGAGGTGGGCCTAGCCAGCTCGGAATTTGCCAGTCAGCCTGTGGTGTGTTTGGGGGCCAAATGTTGTTTCTTGGAGGTTAGACCTTAGGCAGAGTTAGTTTCTCTAATGAAAAACAGATGGCTACAAAGGAAGGGCTGTCTCTGTGTTCTGTCTCTGTGTTCTGGGCTCCCTGTCCTTGGAGACGACTCTGTGCATGTCACTCGGTCTGGCACGTCTACTGGACATGCTTGGTTCTTTTTTTTCAAATTTAACTATCCAGTCTTCAGTCGTCAGAACAACTCCTGCTAGCAGACCTGGCAATTTCCCGGAAAAGGGAAGCAGAATTGGACCTTGGATTTCTTGGTAAACTTCTTGGATCCTCTACCTGCTAACTTCCTGCCCGTGTTTGCTGGGTGTGCCCCTATTCTGGCCCGATAAGAGTATCCTGGTATGATGGGTAGGTGTTTGGCACTTGGCCAGAGGACTTTCTCCTCGTGCTTGGTGGGATGCCAGAGACAATGCAGAGGACCAAAAAGGTCAGAGCCAAGTCATCCTGGTGAGCCACAAGTATGCTTTGACATACCAAGCGCCTAGCCATAAATGACCTTCTTTCTAGTTAGCTCTAGTGGGAAATTACTGGTGTGCCAATCTGCCCTCTAGTGGCACTGAGCCATAACTGCACTCTACTGGCTTGGCTTTTCACAATGTGGGAGGAGGAGGAGGAGGAGGAGGAG
>NC_034609.1:18709666-18714197 GCF_900095145.1 Mus pahari | reverse complement strand
AGAGAGAGAGAGAGAGAGAGAGAGAGAGAGAATGTGTACACGCGCACACAGTGCACATAGCAAGGAGCCAAGTCATACTCTCAGCCATGTTCAAAATGTGCTACACTTTTTTTTTTTTTTTGGTTTTTTGAGACAGGGTTTCTCTGTGTAGCGCTGGCTGTCCTGGAACTCACTCTGTAGACCAGGCTGGCCTCGAACCCAGAAACCCACCTGCCTCTGCCTCCCGAGTGCTGGGATTAAAGGCGTGCGCCACACTCTTGGTCAGGCAAAAAGCAAAGAAGGGTAGTTGGTGTGTTGTGTCAGGATGATAGGGGAGGGACTGTAGCAACCTGAGGGACGTGTGCCCCAGCTAAAGGTCACATCTGTGTGGCCCCATCAGAGTGGCATTGCTCCTCCAAGTGGGAGGGCTTGACTGGCTTCCTGCACCCCCACCCCATAGAGTCTCTCATAGACCAGGCTGGCTTGGAATTTGAAATGTAGCAAAGAGAGGCCTTGAACTTTGATTCTCCTTCCTAAATGGTTCACATTCTAGGGCTGAGGTTATAATCATATGCTACCATGCCTGGCTTTGAGCCATCTCTGAAGAAGTCAGAGTTGGGAATTTTTTATGTACAAGTTCCCAAATTGAAAATACTGATCAATTCATAAAAGAGTTTTAAGTATTATGTAAGTCAAGCAAAGCCATTTCTACCACCTGAGCTCTGATAGCAGCCTCGTGCGGCAGGTGAGGTATGGCAAGTTGCCCGTGGTCATGTGGCCGGTAGCTTCCACCCACTGCCCTTGCTAGTTCACTTCCGTCCGACTCTACAGTTTTCCAGTACACTTCTGACCTCAGAGAAGCAGGAAACTTACCAGACACAAGCTACAGGCATTTACACCAGACACCAGTTCCATTTGCGTTTATTGATCATCTGCTATGGAGTGTTGCGAGGTTAGCCTTTGGAAGTCACAAAACAAAGCAAAACACTGTGGAGTTTCAAGTGGTTTCTGAATCCTGCTGAGGTAGTGGGTAGGCTAGACCTAGTGGCCTTGCCTACTGTCCTGGAAGTACCTATCCCTAAACTGTTGGCTTGGCTTTGTCCCTTGAACCAGGAAAGAAGAGATGAGTGTGAACTCTCCCAGGGTCAGGTTAACTCTGAAGCCTGGGCTGAAAGTCCTTGGAAGAACATGATTAACAGAAGGGAGAATTGAGGCTCTGGCAGGAGGGGACTTCATGCTAAGTCCTTGGCATGCCCCAGACCCCTGACCATTGGGCCACTCAATACTAACCCCCCTCTCCTAGCACAAGACAAAAAGTTTCCCCAGAAGTTGCTTATAAATACTTTTTTAAAAAGGCACCAAGCATTGAGCTTAGTGTCACACGTGCTAGGAAGCACTCTAGCACTGCCATATCCCCAGCCCTTTCTGACCTTTTGAGACAGGATTTTACTAAATTACCTAGATTGGCCTTGAACTTGCCTCAGATTTCTGAACAGCTAAAAGGCTGTTCATACAGCATAGCCTATACCATTAGCCTAACTTCATGGTTTTTTTTTTTTAAAATAAAAATAGTAATAAATTAGGTCTAGGACTTATCTGTGGTCCCCTGGCAAGCTGTGTGTCATGTGATATGGACATCATGTCGTAAGTGGATTCCTGATCATGTGTATTGCCAATTACAGTGCAAGGAGGCTATGACCAGGCGTCATGCCACAAATTCCATGTAATGCCACATTTGACCTACTCCGAGTATGACCTTCCCGTGTCAAGAGGTCATAGTGCACCATACACAGTCTTTCCTGTATATATGACCTCATAATACTCTCGTAATGTCAATGTCCCATTGGTAACACATGTCATGTATGATATATGATATATGGTCCTCTTTTGGTCAAACAAAGCTCTCAGTCCCTAAAGAATGTGCTCCCTAGGGAGTGTGACAGGGAAAGTGTACTCTTCCCCCCTGGAGCGTTCGCAGGATGCTGGGCACCAACTGAGGTTCTTCTGAGCCCCCCTCCTGGTGGGCGATGTGGCTGTCACTGGACTGGACTCTTGAGAGGTCTGTTGGGTTCCTCAAAGAGTCTGCTGGTCAAAGGAGAAGTCCAGCCTGGGTTCCTGGCTCTGTAGACTCTGGGCCACATCGTTAGGAATGGGGTTGTTCTGGAGGCTGTGGGCAAAGGCATGGACCTCAGCTCTAGAGCTGTTCCCTCATTCTCTTGTCTCTGCCTCTAACCTCCCTACAGGGCTCGAGATCACGGCCTAAAGCAGAAGACACCATGTCACCCAGTGAAGGTCGTATACACCAGTGTAGTGACCTTAGTAAGATACCCCCTCCCCACTGAGAGTCACCTAGCTCTGTCCCAGACAGACTCTGCCCTTATCCAGCCCTTTAGTCCCCACCACCCTCCCAGGTAGATACAGATGAGGGAGTTGAGGTTCAGAGACATAAAGTCACAGATGTAAAGTTAACACATTTGGCAAATGGTGTCACTGGGATTTGATCCAGGTCTGCTGACTGCCAGATTCCTGATGGAATAGTCCAAGTCTCGCGTGGATAATCCTCAACCCAGGCTCTGCCTCTCCCCAGAGGAGGTTGCTTTAAATTGAGGGATCTGTGTGGCCTTCCACTACAAGACCCAGCCCTTTGTTACCGAATGACTGGGACGCAGGATCCCTGGACCAGCCCTTGGGCCAGGAGTTGGGCTCCATATGCTGTGATCTGATTCTTCTCCAAGCTTTGCAGTGGACGGTGGCAGGGCAAGAGGGAAACAGAGGCAAGTGTGAGGCTAGAGGCAGGGGAGGGGTGTGTTCCTTCTCCATATCCCATCCCGGTCAAGACGGTCACCTCTTCCCCCTTCTACCAGCACTTAGCAGAGGACTCTGACTCCCGCTGGGATGAGAAAGTCTAAAGGCTAGAGCATTGGAGGCACTAAGCTTGGTAGGGCCTTGGGACCAGCTTGGGACAGTGTTTCAAGACACTGGGCAGATTTCTGGGAGGCAGGACTATCCCAGTAACCTCTGGGCTTATTCAGGACGAGGGTCCCTTCTGTACCCCACCCCCACCCCACACAAGGGTATAATCATACTCCACTATCTTCAGCTGCCCCATCTGCGGCAGGACCTGGGCCAACTCAGCAGCCACCTCATCTCCAAGGAAATTACAGGACAGCCTGCAAGGTGGAGGGGTGGGGGTGTGAGCTCAGAGGAGGGAGGGCACTGAGTGGAAAGAGTGCAGTAGTTACTGTGAGGTGCCAGCAGTGTCGTGCGCACAAGAGGTGTTAGTTACCCAGCCAGGTGCCTGAGTACCCACCCTGAAGAATTCTCAGGGTACAGTGGCTCCTTCCTCCCTGTCCATCCCCACCCTATTCCTGAGCGTCATGTTCCCCCAGAAACCACAATATGATGCAAGGTACACCAAGGCAACACCTCGCCGCAACGCCCACTTCCCATGTGATCATGTGTGTCATAATTTTAAAAACCTCCGCCAACGTCGTTTTTGCTTTAGGAAATTAATCTTCAATGGAAGCATGGGTCTCTACTGTTCTCGGAGTCTCCCTGGGAAGGGCTCTATAGGGAAAGTGTTGAAGACAGAGAAGACAGCGCCATGTCCTTCCCAGGGGACTCAGTGCTTTGCTCTGTTCCCACTGGCTCAAAAGGGAGGGTCACTGGTCACTTGTTATAAAGGGACGGCTCAAGATCAGCGAGTGCTGGCCTGTGGCATAAGGAGGGAGATTAAGAAGCTTGAAGACCGAGGGTTTAACTCTAAAACCTAATACTCACCTGATGTGCACGAGGCTCTGGGTTCTGTCCCCAAGACACAAACAAACAAACATACAAACAAAACCAACTCCCTAAACTATTTAGGGCGCAGACCTAGAAATCCTCTTGCACTCTGTGCTCTGTACTTTGAGAGTTAGAATTTTCTTCCTCTCTATGCCCAGGGCCTCAAGTCCCAACAGTCAGGTTTAACGATGTGACAGTACTGCCACGGTCTGAGGTCTGAGACAGTGGGATGGCCAAAAGGGTCATAGCCCTTAGTGTGTTAGGCGGGGTGGCTTTTACCAGCTTCTGTCTTCTGCATTAGAACAACTAGTTACAGGCTGGAGAGATGGCTCAGTGGTTAAGAGCACTGACTGCTCCTCCGAAGGTCCTAAGTTCAAATCCCACCAACCACGTGGTGGCTCGCAACCATCTGTAAATGAGATCTGATGCCCTCTTCTGGTTCTTCTGAAGTCAGCTACAGTGTACTTATGTATAATAATAAATAAATCTTTGGGCCGGTGCAAGCAGGGACTGAGCAAGCAGGGTTGACCAGAGCGAGCAGGGGGTCCTAAAAATTCAATTCCCAACAACCCATGAAGTCTCACAGCCATCTGTATAGCTACAGTATACTCACATACATAAAATAAATAAATAAATAAATAAATCTTATAAAAAAAAAAAAAAAAAAAAAAAAAAACAACAACTAGTTACAGATAAAGGCTTATAAGCCCTCCAGAGGAAAGGTCTAAGACAAAAACCCTTTGCAGACCAAGTGATCTATCTCCCTTCC
>NC_034609.1:18701420-18709121 GCF_900095145.1 Mus pahari | reverse complement strand
GACTGCTCTTCCAAAGGTCTGGAGTTCAAATCCCAGCAACCACATGGTGGCTCACAACCATCCGTAACAAGATCTGACACCCTCTTCTGGAGTGTCTGAGGACAGCTACAGTGTACTTACATACAATAAATAGATAAATCTTTAACAACAAAAAAAAGACTTCACTGGAAGAGACTCATGGTCCTTCTGCAGGGCCCCAGACAATGAGGGAAGGCTACTCACTCAATTTGTCTAAGCAGTGGGAGCCTCTTGGAGAAATGTGGGACACCTCCAGCCAGGTTATTCTCTGCCAAGCTGTGGGACAGGATAGATACCAGTCAGAACTGCCCCAGACCCTCCCAGCCTGTCCCTCTGCCCAGGAAGGACCCCATCTCACCTGACCTCTTCTATGTGTAGGCATTGCTCCAGGGCCTGAGCCAGGCCCAGGACCCCCTCTGGACCCAGATGACTGGATGGCAGGCTGTAGAAAGGGCAAGGTGAGAGGACCCTCGACCAGTTCTGGGGGTTGGGAGCCTTCCTTAAGCCTCATATTCTTGGAGTTGTGCCTCAGACTAGAGCATCAACCTTAGCAGGTCTTTGACCCTGTCCCTGCCCACAAAGGACTCAGTAGATGCCAAGTTCCCCCAACTCGCTGGTCTGATACACTAAGTTCAAGGCTTGGCTTCTTCATCTACTAGGAAGTTAAGCTTTTCACCCTGTCTTTGGTCTTAGCTCTCTTTCTAGAATATGGTCCATGTCTCAGAGAACCCCAGACCCAGAGCTGCATGGGACTCAGGAAGCCACCAACTTGACTTGTAGAAGATGGAACAATGCTCTTGTAGCTTTTGCACATGGCCTTTTCTGACATTCTATTCAAACACCAGAGACTCGCTCTCAAGCAGGAACGCTTGGGTTGGTGACATCTTTTACAAATGAGGAAACTGAGGCTCAGAAGGGGCAGGAACTCAGCCAGGGGCTCCCAGAGGCAACGGGTAGGATCAACACTAAGTTTAAGCAGGGGAATGTGGAGTGGCAGCAGGGAGTGGGCCATGCTAATCTCAGGCTAAGCTGCTTAACCCCTGGCCTGCTTGGATCCCACTTCTCCTAGGTCCCCTCTCCACTGCTCTGTATGCTAAGTTGGCAGGGGAACACTCACCACAGGACCTTGAGTTGTGGGGGCAATCTCTGAGCCAGCGCCAGGGCTGTGGGATCCCCCAGATCATTCTTGCCCAGTCTGAAAGAAGATAGGATAGAGTGCCCAGTGTTGGCAACCTGCTCAGGATCCCACTCTGCCCAGTTCTAAAGGAACAAGAGGATTGAGACTCCCCCTGGATTGAGACTCACATGATCTCCTCCAAGTGCTCGAAATGGGTGAGAGACTTCACCAACTGCACTCCCCCAGCTGGGCCAATCCTGTTTCCTGAGAGGCTGTGGAAGGTGAGCTTATTGGACCCTCTCTTCCCTCATCCCTCCCCGCTACATTTGCATAAGAGATGCAGCCACGCCTTCCTTCTGATGGAACACAAAGACCCAGAGAACACAGGAGATCACAATTCTGGGCACCAAGACTGGGAGAGCTTCCCTTTTCCAGTGCTGGCCTAGGCCAGGGGCCAGTGTCTCCCAGAAGCATGATAGAGTCCCTGCAGGCTTTTCTCGGTGGGGCGGAGACTCACTCTAATTTCCGGAGTTCTGGCAACCTTGGCAAGATGGCAGCTAAGTGCTGGGTACCCACATCTCCGATCTGGTTGTGCCTCAAGCTTGGGGAGAAAAGCAAAGATAAAGAACTATCAGGCTGCCTCCCATCTCATCTTGCCATACCCCTTCTGGTTAAGATACACAGAGAAAGGCCTCCGTTCGCATGGGAGTCTCATCACGTTTGGATGGGACTCCCAACTCTTGGTGTCTGTTTAGGATAGTCTCCCTGTTGTCTTCCTATAATTGTTCCTGACTCTTGCATACCATCTTGGGGAGTCCAAGGATCTCCCCTGGAGTTGCTTATGCAGTGTGGAAGTGTGTGAAGGCGTGAGAGTAAGAAATGAAGGGGGTACTTGAAGAGACACCCCAACCCCTTCAGTTTTTTCTGCCAAAGTTGCATGGGATCTGGGGGAAGGGCTGGCAACTTGTCCCAGCTCCTCCAAGCTGTCAGCAACCCTGAAGAGTGTCCGAAGGCAGCAGCCACTGTCACCAATGCCATTGCTGCTCAGCCTGGAGAAGTAGAGTGCAGGCTCGGAGGAGAAGCACCCTCCAGACTGATAAACCTCCAGACTGATAAATTCGTCCAGAAATTTGTATGCCACTCACATATGAGTTTCCTCTGGAGGAAAGTAAGCAGAGTATTGACTGCTCCCAGTGTCCTGGCTAAGAAAATAGAGCAGCAGAGACTCACAGTGACTTGCAGGCAAGGCAGACATGATGCTTCAAGCCCCTGGCCTGAAACAATTATTATAATTCTTGTTTGCCTGGACCCCAGCAACAGAGTTCCCCAGGATGGCAAGTGGGTTCCCCAGTTAAGGCATCTGAACTAAAACAGGGGGCTTCCTCTGTCATTAACACCACCACCACCACCACCACCACCACCACCACCTCCCTCATTATTATTACTGCTGCCTTTTCTGCCCCTGGAATGGTCTTGCCTGTATGAGAGGCAAGAGCTAAGCTAAACTAAAAGTAAACTAAATTACCCAGAGAAATAGTCTGTCTCCCTGTTCTGGGGGTTGTTTGCTCGTTTTCTTTTGTACATGAAATTGTAGCAAACTGCCTTGTAGCCAGTTGATTTTGGATCCTGTGTGTCACATCCCCAGTGCGTGTTAATTATAGGTCCTGCCAGAGTCAGGCTGGGCCTCTGATAGAACCAAATGCCTGTGCCACCACACCACCAGGGCTTGTTTTAGCCACAATATTTAGTGTTTGGGGTAAACCACATCGTAAGAGAGTGTGGCATTCTCTTGTCAAGTAGGCAGGGGGTGATACTACAGGTGAGATTAAGTCTAGCCCCTCACCTCACAAAGTGCAGTCTCTGGCCCTTAAAACCACCACCACTGGGGTGCTCACCGGCAACACAGGATCTGGGCACCCAGACTCAGTCCTAATTCTTATCTTGACACAAATCTGCAGAGAATCCTATGCATATGAAGGGCTTCTATGGGGCACAAACCCCACCCAGCTATATCACTTTTGTATCCAGGAAGCTGGTGGTACTAGGAAGCAAGGCCAGCAGGCACCAGCCCGAAAGGGGACAGGGATGTTCCCAAAGGGAACCAGCACAGGTTCCGAAGGAGGTATCTAATATTTCTCTAATTACTCACCAAAGGTCCTGCAGTAGAGTCATTCGGCTTAGTCCTTGAATGAGCAAGTCCAGAGAGGAGGCTCCCAGTGGTAAGTGACTGAGGCTAGAGAGAGGAGGCCGGATGAACTTTGCATGCCTGGGCCGCTGACTGAGGCCCTGTTCAGACGGGCTTGTGGGGCCTCCACACTGAGCATGCCCACAGCCCTCCAGTGTAAAGCGTGAAAAGCAATTTGGCACCTGTACATTGTGCATGGACTACTGAGTCGAGTGGCCAGCGGTTCTGTGTTCTCAACCACATGCCTAAACTGGTGCTGAGCAGTAACAGAGTTCATGTAACAGAGGCTAAAGACTGGGCTAAGGCCATCTTGAAATGTGGATGCATTGTCATGTCCATTTTACAGATGAGGAACACTGAGGCTCAGAAGGGAAGGGAACCTACTCAGGGTTTTAAGAGGAAGCAGCAGCAACAGTAGGAATAAAACCTAAAACCTCAGGACTCCTTTCCAGGGCCCTAGCCATGTGTTCCCCACTGGCTGGTGAGCCCAAGGTCGCCAGCCTGAGCACTGAAAAGAAACAAATGACAGTCTTAGCCAAGGCGTCTACCGAGTGAATGCGGCCAGCCCCTGCTCACAGCACTCTCCAAGTATTATTATTTCACTTAATCCTCCTAATCCCAGGAAATCAAAGCTCAGAAAGAAGACTTAGCCTAGAGAGGCGAAACGTGTGCTCAAGCCAGCATGGCGACGTGGCAGCAGGACTTGGCCCACTGCCTCGGTTTCCTAGGGATACGGTTCTTAAGGCCATGCAGCCAGTGCTGAAATGACGCAGCCTCAGCCAGCAAAGGCCATCAGCAGCCTATCAAGACCCTATCCACCTGAAGGACCTGGCTCTGAGCAGGGTCCTCTCCCCTAACCTGAGGAGGGGTGAGGACAGCTGGAAGAAGCTGGCTGGGTTTGAGGAGAGCCGCCAGTGGCAGAAGACATGGGACTGACAGGTCTGGCTTCTGTACACTGAGGATCCATCCCCTTCTTTCAGACAACGAGGAAGGATGTGGTAAGGAGCAACCTGAGTGTCTGGGACTCAGGACAGACAGTGACGGGGAGGACGATCCTCCTTACAGAGCCACCATCCCCTAGCCCTGGCCAAGGCTTGGGGGTCACACAGGTGAATAAGCCAATGAATGACCTTATTGGGTCTTTAACCGCTCATATAAAGCATTGGGAAGGTTCTAGAAGGCTGAACAAACCGCGAGTACCCAGGGGTACCCAAGCAATGGCTCCATGGAAAGACTGATGGACTCTGGATGGTCCAAGGTTTCCTAACGTCTCCCTCTCATCCTCACGGTTCTCACGGTTCTCCCACAGATAAGCTAAGAGGGATAGCCTGCCATCACTATGGGCTTCTGTTCAACTGTGTGAGCACATGTGTGGAGAAAAATCTGGAAAAGAGTTCACAAACTGTTGTGGGACGTTTTCTGAAGCTGCGTCATCTCCAGGGGATTTCACCCTCTTTGTTATGTATTTTTGAAATTATGGAGCTTTTTTTTTTTTTTTTTTTTTTTTTTTATAACCAGGGTGTATTCTGGGTCATCAGGAAAACAGATTTAAAGCAGAACAATGCAGTTAAATGTGTTCACAAGAATGTGCCTGAGCTGGATCTGTGTGCAGAATGGGACTATTGGGGGTGGGGGGAGAGGAAGAAGGGTTGGGCTGTTTCTGGCTTCTCTATGAATTTGATGATTGCAAATTACTAGGAGAGGAAAAGTAGAGAGTTACTAAGAAACAACTGTGGCTGGCAAGACGGCTCCGTAGATAAAGGCGCTTGATGCCAAGTCTCAGGATCTGAATTTGGTCCCCGAATCTCATTTAGTAGAAAGAAAGCTATTCTCAAAAGCTATCCTCTGACCTCTGCATGTTCACCATGGCATATGAGCACACACACATACAAACATACACACAGACACATGAACGCACACACGCACACACACAACACACACAAACACACATAATGTTAAAAGAAGGAAGAAAACTGGGCAGATACCAGGGACACAGGAGGGGGTTCTATCCAGAGTTTGTATCATCTCTGCTGTAACGGCATCTAAAAATGCCACCTGAGTCCAGGGAACAGGTGATCTCACCTAGCCAACGAGTCAAACTGAGAATTTAGGGACAGGGCCCATGACAATATGACCGAGCTCATTTCATAAGTCTCCGGCCGATCACAGGGGTAAACGTGCTCCCTTTCCACTAGATGAGAGGAAAGAAAGCTGCAGAGGGTGCTAGGTGGGAGAACAGAGACCAGCAGCTGGCCCTTGGAGCCAGTCATGCCTGAAGTTAAGCTGCCTAGTAGTTTTCTATTAAAAAAGAAAAAGAAAAAGAAAAAAGAAAAAAGATCAACCAAATCTTGCTTTGGCAGCTTTGAGGTGGGGATGATGTTTCCAGAGACCAAGCATTCTAATGACACTCAGCTAGGCAGTGAAGTGTGTGTGTGTGTGTGTGTGTGTGTGTGTGTGTGTGATCCACAGACTCAATGGCGCATTCAGAGGGAGGGAGCCAGAGAGATGCAGGGGCTCCGTGGCATTTTCTGTAGACCCCTCTGCATGAACCCCACTACTTCCCTCCCCTGAACCTTCCTCTTTAGTCCCTTCCCCACGAACCTCCCTTCTCCTCCCCCTTCCCATGAACTTCCACCCACTCTCCTCTGAACATCCTCACTCCCTCCCCTTTCCATGTGCTCCCACTCACTCCTCCCCTATTATCATATACTCCTCCTCCTCCTCCTCCTCCTCCTCCTTATTACCTTCCCCTCACTTACTGCAGCCTCTTCAGTCTGCAGGTTCTCTGAAGGGCTCCGATCAGTAGCTCTGTGTCCTCACAGAGACTGTTGTTAGAGAAGCTGTAGGGACCAAGCAGAAGGTTCCATTCAGGCAAGTGCCCTGGAGAGACACTGCTGTACCTGTCTCTTGCCCCTTGGCCCTGGGGAGACTGATTGGGATTACAGATAATAGGCCAGACTTTCTGCCCAGCGGTCACCCCAGGAGCACTCCTGGTCCCAAGGGCTAAGCTCTTTGGTCCCTGCAAGAGGGGTGGCAGTCACAGCTGGGTCAGGAAAGAAGGACGCCAGGTGAAGGCTACAGAGAAGACTTGGGACATGCAACCATACAACGATTCCTCTGTCTCTTTGTGCTTTCGGCACCCTGGCAATTATCATCAACTGGGGGCAGAGTCAAGTCCCATTTTGACAGATGTGCAGTTCCAAGCCACCAAGTGAGGGAGGAAGAAAAATCCAGTCATTTTGACTCCATGGGTCAAGGGACACAGCATTCAACCAGTGGACTGCTCGGCTTGGCCAGGGAGGACAGACAGGTTCAAGGGCCTCTGCACCCGACCAGAGGCTCAGCTGTCCTCGCAGCCATCCCTTGGCCAGGCATCCCAACTTACTCCAGCTCTTCCAGATGGTGGCAGTGTCCCAGACCAGATGCCAGGTGGGCGAGGCTCTCTATGCTCACGAGGCTGAGGGTCAGCCTGTTGGGAACCAAAGAGTGGCAGGTCAGGAAGAGCCTCAGGAGGTCTGAAATTGATGCCAGAGGCTGGGGGCAGCTCTTGGAGACAGTGGTTAGGGGAGCCTATTCCTCCGCATCACAAATCGCTGCATCCTGGACTAATTAAGTCAGGGTGTACCTGGAGGCAGAAGCTGGGGCTGTCCCCCTAGCCCTCCTTAGTCACAGTTGGATGCTGTGCTAATAACCGGCTGACACTGTACAGTTCTCAACCTTCTGAAGTCAGTCTGACAGCTCCAAAGGGGTTTTGTTTGTTTGTTGTTTGTTGTTAGAGACAGGCTATCTCATTTGTATCTCTGTCTGTCTTGAACTAGCTATGTTGATTGAGCAGGCTGGCCTCTAACTCACAAAGGTCGGCCTGCCTCTGCCTCCAAGTGCTAAAATTAAAGGTGCACACCAGCACACTCTGCCCAAGTTCATGAGGGCGTTTCTTCTTTTTAAAAAAACTTTCACTTCCACTTAAAAATTTTATTTATTTATAAAAATATATTAAGGGAAAGTAAGAAAAACAGAGTGGGAGGGGTTCCAAGGGAGGAATGCCAAGTTTCTCTATTATTTGAAAATTCTGATTTTATTTATTTTAGTACATAGGTGTGTCTGTGTGCATATAAGCACATGTCACAGTGTGTGTATATGGACGTCAGAGGACAACTTTGGGGAGTTCTCTTCTTCCTCCATGTGGCTCCTGGAGACTAAACTCAGATCCTCAAGCTTGGCAGCAAGAAAGCCCCCTTACCCACTGTCTTAGCCAGGGTTTCTATTCCTGCACAAACATCATGACCAAGAAGCAGTTGGGGAGCAAACAGTTTGTTCAGCTTACACTTCCACATTGCTGTTCATCACTGAAAAAGTCAGGACTGGAACTCAAGCAGGTCAG